>NC_088609.1:555000-800000 GCF_036013475.1 Columba livia | reverse complement strand
AGCATAATGTGCACCAGCCCACTTAAAGAAATGGTAAATGGTGTTTGTTGTAGCAGTAGCTGCACTAGAGCGTTTGCCTGGTTTGTCCTGTGCACCTCCCCACGGTGAGATGAAAACCGCTGTGCAGTCTAGATGCTCTTAAGACAGAGACATCACTGCTCACAGCGGCATTTGCTGTTGAGCTCAGAGAGGCCGGTTTAATCCAGGTTATTTCCCCACTGAAAGGTTGGCTGCTGATGTTGCACATCTGGGTCACAGGAGGTCCCTACATCTCCAATCTCTGCAGCTCACTCGTTTGCTCTCAGCAGCTGCGGGGGAGCTCACGCACACCTGGAACACCAGGTTGAGGTTCTGGTGTATGGAGTTCAGTCTGTGTTTGGGGTATCACAAACGCGCGCTGGATGAACACGGTCACAGCCGGGCTCTTGGGTCACCGCACCGATCCCGTGCGGGCTCTTGGGTCACCGCACCGATCCTGTGCGGGCTCTTGTTCACTGCACCGATCCCGTGCGGGCTCTTGTTCACCGCACCGATCCCGTGCGGGCTCTTGGTCACTGCACCAATCCCATGAAGTGTTTTTAGAAAGTGTGACTGAGATGCCATTTCTGCCCAGCTGGGATCAGAACCAAATTTCACTAACACTCGTTCAAAGTAATCAAGTTTTATATTTCTTTCCTGAAAGGGTAATCACTCTTTCTGCAATTAGCAAGCCTGCTGCATAAGTGGAAAATCACCTGGGGGAGGGTGTTTTGAGTGCGTTCGCTTCATGTTCCACTTGAGCCAACCTCGGTCTCGGGGGCGGCTTGGGATGCAGGGGGAGGGGAGCATGTGTTGAAAACGGTGGCTGGCGTTTTTCAGGTACCCTAAACACTCCCGGAATTTACTGTGGGCAGTCAGCTTACCTGCTGGCACTGAATTAATAGCAATGAAGCAGACAAATCACAGAATCACCCAAATTTTGGTGCCATTAATAGTTTACAATGGGATGTCTGGGCAGGGGCCCTGGATCCTCCACACCCGCTGCCTGGGACCTCGAGTTGTCCTCAGGTGACAAACGGGGACAGACGCGCCCGAGGGTGCCGGGGCCCGCTGGCAGCGCGGGAGCCGGGCCAGGCTCCGCTCCCCACGTCTCGCTCCGCGGGCAGACGAGGTGGAGCCGGGTCAGCCGGCGACGGGGAGGATCCGCTCCCTGCCCTGGAGATCTCGCACACAGAGCTCGCTGCACAGGGGTAGCGCATTGTACATACAGAGCAGAATGAAAGGAGATCAACTCCAGCATCACTCCATGAAAGCTCCGATATCTCACACTAATCCAGTCTCTCTATTCTAAAAATAACTGACTTAAACCCAGGGGCTGTGATGGAGCCGATCCAACCGAGCTTCGGTGGCCCAGAATGGGGCAAATCCCTCGGGGACAAACAGGAGCCTCCGCAGGGAGGAACCGAGGAGGGACAGCGGACACGCAGCCCAGCGGGCGGTCAGCAAACCGCTCCCCCGGTGTGCCGGGCCGGCACCGCGACCGGGAGAGCGGTACAGGAGGGGTCCCTGAGCTCCAGCTGAGTTTATTCCCAAAACCCGAGTTCCAAGAAGGCCCGTTGCTGTACATCTGCCGGGGAGCAGCATGAGAAGGGGCTGCACAAAGGACAGTGCCCGAAAGGAGGGCTCAGGCAAAGGCAAACTCATTTAACCCGCCCACAACTGAATACAGAAGTCAGAGCGGTTCTCAGACAATGAGGTTGGCCATTCTCTGAAATACTCTTCAAGCAGAATTAGCGGGGGAGCTGGGGACATGGATCCACACAGAATCGAACAGCTGTCTCAGACTGCATTGGAAGTTTTGCCTACCCCACCCCTAAGGTAGCACTTAGAGTTTTAAACACCAGCGTATTTTAAAGGACTTAAAATATTTAATCTTGAATTTCATTCAGAATATAAATGTTATGGGGCTTCAGATTATTTCTGGTGCAGCAGCAGAAGATAAAAATCCTGAAAATCTCTACCCGATGCATTCCACAACAAACCTCCAGGTGTATGGCGGTGGAGTTTGTAGTTGCCAGTGATCATGACCTGGCTACTGCTGCTCACTCACAGGAAACACGAGCCAAGGCTGGTTCTTTATTCTTCCCCCAGATATAAAGCAAACCAACGTGATAAGTGGGACACGGGCCGGTATGTGTGGAACCCCCCGGCGCTGGAAGGGAGGGCAGACCCTGCTGTTTGCCTTCAAAACCGGTGTCTTGTCCCCAGACGTTTCAGCGCCCAGGTTCCCGGTGCCACCGTGTGTGTGGCAGCCACAGCGCGGCCCTGGGCCTGTCCCGTCCTCCCGTGCAGCTCCGCGGCGGCTCCTGCACAGCCCGGGCCACGCGTTCTGTTCCTTGTGAACCCCCAGGGCATGGGCTCTGTGCTTTGTGAACACCCAAGGAACAGGTTCTGTTCTTTGTGAACACCCAAGGAACAGGTTCTGTTCTTTGTGGACCCCCAGAGCACAGGTTCTGTTCTTTGTGAATCCCCAGAGCACAGGTTCTGTTCCTTGTGAACCCCCAGAGCACAGGTTCTGTGCTTTGTGAACCCCCAGGGCACGGGTTTTGTTCTTTGTGAACACCCAGGGCGTGGGCACGTGCACCGGGCACCCTCCATCCAGGACGCTGTCCCTGCCTGTCCGTGTGGCGCACAGCACCCCCCGCAGCGATCCTTCACTTGAAGGAGCCCAATTTCCTAAATTATTGCTGAGTAACCAGGCTCTGTCTCGCAGCCGCCCCACAGCCGTCACTTGGGCAGGAGGAGCAGGAAAGTAACTCCCTGCCCTTATTTGACCCATCCTGACCAGCTGCGTGACCCCATGGCCGCTGAGGCCCTGGGTTCCCCCGCTGCAGGGACACTGACGTGGATGCCGTCCTCATTTCTGTGCCACGCGGGGCTGCCTGTGACGCGGGGCTGGTGTCTGAAGTGCCGATCCCCGCCGACATCCTCCACCCAGCCGCGCGTTTGCGCTCCCTCCGAGCGCCGGCAGCTGCGCGGTGCAAACCGGCACCGAGACCCTCCATAAGGACTCCAGCAGGTTAGGAGGAAACAGCAATAAAACTCTGCTGCGCTCTGCAAACTAACACTGTGTTCATGAGGTTCTGCTGGATGTGATTTAAGTGATAGTGTCGGGTTAACAGTTGGACTCAATGACCTCTAGGGTCTTTTCCAACCACAATGATTCTGTAAGCGATGGCATCGAAAGAGCCACCACTGATAATTAAATCCCTGGTAAGGAAGGAAACCCACCAAAGGAGAAGGGGCTTCAGTCGCAGTCCTTGTCTGTGCCACGTGTCACCGAGTGCGGCCGAACCCCCAGCAACCTCCTCCACAGCCCCAGCTGGGGAACCCGACACCCCGGCCCCAAACCTGCCTTTATTTAAGTGACTTTTAACCACTCGAGATCACCAGCTCTCCAGTCCCCATGTCCGGCCTGGCCCAGCTGCCACGAGCCACTTGCTTTACAGCAGCACTGGCTTCCCTTCCCTTACATCTTGCTGCAATTGCACAGGTCACCGCAAAACGATGTGCAAGAATCAGCTTCCTGCAAACAATACCATTCTGATTTTAAATCAGCACATGAGATACTTAATTAATTTTGTAGAATAAGGAATCTGTTGCAAATATCCAGCAGTACACCCACACATCACCATCTGCTGTGGAGAATTAAATGTACAACTCACAAATGAAATCCTGCAAAGTTGGTGCAAAAAGGTCCTTGCTTGAATTCAAACAAGGCTGTGGGAACCTGCAAACACATTGCGAAGGATCATGAAAACAATAACAAATTTGTCCATCTGTGAGTCGGTTCTAGTGGGGTTGGGGGTTTTTGTGTGTTGCTTTTGTTGCTGGTTGTGGGCTTTGTTTGTTTGTTTGGGTTGGTTTGTTGTGTTGCGTTTTTAATAGGGGTGTGTTTGCAGTAACTGTTGCAGCTCACAGTGAAGTTGAGCTCTCCTGCGCGGAGCAGAGCCGCTCACTGCGGTGCTCCCAAAGGCTCCGGCACCTCACCCGCTCTTCTATCTTTGGGGTGCAAAAAGACAAAAAAAACACAAGAAATTCCTTTTTAAAATCTTGAATTTAGCCACAGCTTTGGAAAAAAAAAAAAAAAAAAAAAGGCAAATCTGGCAATTGTTGTGGCTGTTTTATTATTAGAATTATTAACAAACACTGTTCTGGTGAAGGAGGACAAATAAACATCAACAAGCAGTGCTGCCACGGAAAGCCTCTCACAAACACGGATACTGATCCCTTTGACTCCCCTGAAGCCAAGAATTCATTTGCTCATTTGGCTCCTCATTCTTCTTCTATGACACCGATTTAAAGCGTGCTCTCCGTCCTACACCGGGTAGCTGCACACAGCCCCAGGCCCATCCTGATCACGGGGACATTCCTCTGGTTACTATTTCCTTCACCAGCGCGGGCGCTATGAACACGCTGTCTCGAAGCAGCTGTGCGGTGCCGCCCGGCCCGTCAGCACCCGGATCTCTAGCGGAGCGTGCCCAGGACCGTGAGGGTGGCAGGTGCCAGATGCACCATTCCTCTGCCCTGGGCTGGGGTGCTGGTTTCAGCACCTTGTTTGGAAAGCAGGTTCCTAAAGCTTTCCCGAGATGCGTGTGCTTTTTGCACATCCATTCACCCCCTCGCACACCTGCGAGTGCTCTCAGCACACCCCCAGTGTCACTTATGCTAAGGGCCTGTTACATGTTTAACTCAGATAAAGTCTATCTGCAATCAAGAAATGCAGCAGCAGAGGCACAGCGTGCATGCAGATCTGCAGGAAGGATTCTATCAGCTGAACGAATGCTGCTAAGAACTATTTTAAACCACAGCCTAATCAGAAAACCGCACGTATATGTATTTATATCAATATCACAAAACCCTTTGACATGTCGGCACTGCTAACACGCTGCCTAGAAGCCACTTCACGCAGCTGCCTTGGGCACGCTCGCATGCATAAAACATCAAGGGACGTGATTAATCCGTTCAAGCTGCTGAATCACGGGCTGGCAGCCCCGGCCGTCGCCGGGAACCCGCCAGCCGGGGGTCGAGACCCATTTCTATCAGCTGGCCCCCAGACCTGCGTGGCCCTCATCTTAACCAGCGTTTTTAACAAGAAGCAGAATCTCTGGCCTGGAAAAGGAGCCTTGTCAAAGGGTTGGAGGTGTGTGCATGAGGAGGGAGGCCGAAGGGAAGTGTCAAAAGGGACGTGAATCTTAGAGAAGGCAGGAAAACTGAGCAGGAAAGCCGTGGACCCACCTGGGAGGCGCCTCCATGAGCAGCCGGAGCCGCGGCCTGGCCGTGCTGGGCAGCGGCTGAAGGGACGTTCCCAACCCCAGCAAACTGCCTCTGAACCGCAGCAGCACCAATAAAGACAACAAGGAGCATGGGACGTGGCTGGGACGGAAAGCAAAAGCAGACGGGTGACAGAGGTCTGCAGTGTCGGGGTCACTGCAGCACCCATTCAGCTGCACCCGGAGAACGGGAGCAGTGCTGGGTCTCCAGGACATGAACTACATGGCCATCAGTTCTCTGAAGTCAGAGGTGCTGGGAAAAAATGCTTTTCCTTAACACATAAAGAGCAATTTGTCCAGAAAAACATATATATATATATATTCAAGGGGATATGTTTTATTCGACACTCACGGTGGAGGCTCTTTGCATGGATTGTCCTGCAGGCGCCACCTCTCTCAGGAGGAGATCGGGCTGTGGGAGAAGGAGCTTTCTGCCTGTGTCCGGAGCAGAGGAAACCTCGGCGACAGCTCGGCCAGCGCCGCAGGACCCGCGCGGCAGCCCCGCGGCGTGTGCCGGGGGGACCGGGGCTTCTGTCACAGAGTAGGACCCTCCCGCCCAAAGATGTTACCGGTCCCTTGGGTCTTTAGGTGAGACAAACAGCCACTGCTGC
The DNA here is from genome assembly GCF_036013475.1 of Columba livia. Lineage (NCBI taxonomy): Eukaryota > Metazoa > Chordata > Aves > Columbiformes > Columbidae > Columba > Columba livia. Next base: position 794,077 of record NC_088609.1, on the reverse strand, counting down.
TCTGCAGGACACAGACACAGCCGCTTTCTGCTAGGAAACCAACACACATTTGGTTCAAGAAACAAACAATCAGATGAAGCCCCAGTGTGAACCGGACATCCAGAGCCTGCCACTGCTGCCTTGTCCTCCGCCCCTGTCCCACCTGCCCGAGGATGTGCTGGGGAGGACAGGCCACAGGGAACCGGTTCGGCAGGAGGGGTCCCTGGAAGAGCCTGTTCCTCAGCCGCTGGTGCCATCCTGCCCTGCAGACCATGACAGAGACAGAGCCGTGATGAACCAAACCCTTCCTGCCCTGCAGACCATGACAGAGACAGAGCCATGATGAACCAAACCCTTCCTGCCCTGCAGACCATGATAGAGACAGAACCATGATGAACCAAACCCTTCCTGCCCTGCAGACCATGACAGACACAGAACCATGGTGAACCAAACCCTTCCTGCCCTGCAGACCATGGCAGAGACAGAACCATGATATATAGCTATGATAGAGACAGAGCCATGGTGAACCAAACCCGTCCTGCCAGCTGGTCAAAGCTCCTGCTTTGCTTTTGCAGGGCATGAGCAAGGTGTCCTTGAATGAGCCTCTAGAATAAAAGGCAAGGAGGGCAAGCAGCCTTTGTGCCAAACCTCTTGCGTTTCCTCCACAGTGTGACTCCGCTGCACTTGTGAATGATCACATTAACATATATTAGAGGAGTTCATGTGCCCGTAATGGAAGAGATTGTCAAACCACAGTACCTTATCCATTAAAATAGCCGGAGTAATAATATCATGTCAGTGAAATTAAAAAGAAGATGCTGCACAGGTGTTTTTCGCTGCCTGAAACCAGTATATCTGTGGCTGTGCACATATATATTTCAATGTGAACTGACTGTGTGTGAATTTTCAATATTAAAAGATAAAATATTGTTCCATGCCATGTTATAAACTAAGTTTGTGCAATGGAACAGATTTTTACAGCTAAGTTGAAACCCCTTGAGAATAAGAGGTTTCTAATGGAAATGCTGACAGACTCTTAACTATAGCACTGGGATCTCTCTTGCTGCTATGACCAGATAAACCAACAAGGTAATTCAATGCAGTGTTCCAGCTCCGAGACACTAACACACTCCTGCTGGTCCCCGGTGCTGAGGGACGCTTAAATATAAAGCTTAATGCAAGTGTGGTGGCTGAGCAGAGGGCCGGGCGGGCGCCCTGCGCGGGGAGGGGTGAATTGCTGTCCCGGAGGTGTCAGGCGGGCAGTGACCGGCTGGCTAAGGGCAAGTGACTTCAGAAACTCGCCTCGGCTGAAGTCAGACAGTTGGTAACAGCGCTGGTGGAGAGCCGTGAGAATCAAACCAGTTGCCGCACACGAATGGGGCCCGGAGGTGACGGGGCAGAGCAGTTCAGCACCCACCACGGCTGCGGGCAGGGCTGGGGCACAGACCCCGAATTCCTCCCCCAGAACTGCCCCAGACGTCGCCAGCGTAGCAGCTCAAGCCCTGGGGAGCCCAGCTCCGCTCGGAGAGCGATGGGGCGCGACGGACGGTCGGTCCTGGCTGCGGCTGGGCTCGGAGCGGGGAGCGGGCTGAGCCGGCACGGCGGCTCCGCAGCCTGTGTGCGGATGGGCAGCAGAGCCGCCCGCAGCAGCAGTGCAGTTCGTGCCCTGCTTAACACCCAGAAAACTTTGCTACTGCTTTTTGTGACGTTTAGAATTACCAGGACTACTGGTAGGTGCTCACACTACCTAAACGTAAAATCCTGAGCAAACTTCCTGAGGTTGGTGGGCTGGTAGCACTGCCTATTATCAGGACCGTCTGACATCCCCAATTACAGGACTCTACTTTCAGCTGCTTATAACTGTCATATTTTGACCAGTAACTTGTCATTTTCCATCCTGGGCATCTGCCTCAGGCTGAATTTTTTTGGAAAGCTTCAGTCAAAACACTGTAGCTATTCCCAGGGGTAAGGCTGGGGAACAATGCGCTGCTTTGTAATGGTAAAAGAGAAAAAGAACTGACATCTTCTTCTTTAAGATGCACCACGGCTCCTCACGGTTCAGATAGGGGAGCAGAAATTTAGTCGGCTTGTGACCTTTGTATTAAGGATGCAACTTTTCATTACTGCCATGAAAATCTATGCAAGTGTGGCCAAGTGAAAGCGTTTGAACGAAAAGAATCCAATCCAACTTCCCCAGCAAAGACTCTTTTCAGTGAGAATCCTAAAAACTCTGTCTTGCTGGGCCCACCTTGCCCTGGGCCCTGTCGAGAACAGAGCAGCCCCGTCCCACCCAAGCGCGAGCAGCTGAATCCCCTCGCAGCACTCGCCACCCCGTGTGTGTTAACGCCCGGTTAAGGGATCGGGGTCGTGCTCCTTGTTGCTAAGCTGTGGGTGCGGAGAGCGCCTGTTTTCTGGTGCTTAGACCACATGGGGAACAAATCCAGCCATGCTGAACAGGAGGAAAGAGACTCGGGCCAGCAACCTGGAGGAGCTGCAGCTGTAAGGAGAGGTAGGGACATCTAGACACTTCTGCTGGGCTGGGACTGAGCAGGAGATGCTGAACAGTGCGGGGACTGAGCCTTGGACATGAACCCAAACCGGGAGGAGAGGGGCAGGCCAGGCAAAGGGATGGGGTGAGAAAAGACAGAACTGAAACAAGGGTGAGAGGGAGGGGAACGGGCAGGGCGATTTGCACCCACCAGAGCTGCCGGCCTCCCAGCACTGGGAATGGCATCCAGGATCCCAAGTCTCACCTTCGGAGGCTGCTAGAAAGAGCCGTGGGATCCCGAGGTTCTGCAGCTCCTGCCTTGATGTGGATGTTCCCGGGTTCACCAGCAGCTGGGAGTGCTCAGCACTGCAAACCAGAGGCCGAAACAAAGAACACGCATTTAGCAACCCCTTGCAAAACATCTGGGTTTAAACGCCCTGCCCAGGCTCACAGAGCCCAGACCTGCAGGGCAGCCATTCAGACAGCGGGGCCGGACCGTGTCCATGTCCCGCTGCCTTCAGCCCAGCCCTCTCGGCTTTCACAGCAAGGGCAGCAGGGACCTGCAGCAAACAGTGTCCCTTACCAGCCTCTGCCCCAAATTCACCTGAGCACCAGCCTGTCCGGTACCAAGCACAGACCTGCAGCAAACAGTGTCCCTTACCAGCCTCTGCCCCAAATTCACCTGAGCACCAGCCCCTCCGGCACCCAGGGTGGCAGAAGGAACGTGTGACACTGAAACACGACACACTCGCACAAGCGGTGCAGGCAGCTTCTGGCCAGGGATTCCCTCGGTTCTGAGTATAGGAATTTACAGTTGTTCATGACGTCCTTTGAATACAGAAATCCAGGAGAGAGAAAATGGAGGGTGTTCTTCTCGACGCCTGTCTCCGATGCGCCGTCCTGCCTTTGTGGAAAGCCGATGCTTACTACCGCAATACAGTTCATCTGCTGTAAGAAATTACTCAGACCATTAATTTTAGAAGCCAATGCTGAGAGATCACGCATGTTAAGAATTCTAATTATGTTGGGTCTGGGAAATTTAATGAATAAAAGAGACTTTTCATAAGCATCTCAAGCCATAATATTTCAATGCTATTGGCATTAATTAAAATATTTGAAACTTTTAAAGGCATACTGTCCTTCTCCCTTTAAGATGTTTTTACTTCTCCTACTAGAATAGAAGCACCATTTTGCTAAAGCCACAAAAACTTATGTTCTTTGTGGCTGATCATCTCATTTATAATCGTGTCATGGCAGGAACAACCTTTTGCTGAAATTTTGTTTATGCTTCAAAAATTTCCCCTAATGAGTTCTTCCCCGCGCCACCCCCCAGCACTAGCAGGCCCGGCTTTGTGTTCTGTGCGGCACTGGGAACGTGAAAGTCCAAGTGATGTGGTGCCATACGAGGGACTGAACTCCCAGCGTCTGATTAATGACACTACCCATTCCAGATGGTAGTGGCTCCCTCCTTTAGACCTTTGGCAAGAAAATAGACTCACCTTTGAATTCATACTTGATCACCTGCAGGTGACATTGGTGGCTCTTGGTGGGACACAGGGGCTGCAGCTCCGGTGGCACCTCCAGGTGCTCTGGTGGCACCTCCAGGGCTGCCCCGGCCCCACACCAACCACTCAGGGGACAGCTGCTCTTCGCAGGCTGCTCCGTGGGCAACGCGGGGTCACAGAGCTGGGGCCACGTGGCATCACAGAGCTGGGGCCATATCCTGTGCCCCAGCAAAAGCGCTGTTTTTTCCAGGGGACACCATCACACCGTCATGGGCAGACGGTGACTGTCCAGGTCCCTGCTGCTCCTGCTGTGACCAGGGGTGGACGCCGAATGCAAAGGCTGGAGACGGCTTTGCCACGGCACCGAGGGTGTGTGGAGGCCCTCTCTGACGTGAGAGTTCAAATAGGGTCCGAAAGGTAAAAGGCTCTTTTTGTCTCCGATCTTTAGCTCACATGTTTTTATGTGGATTTTTTTTTAAAGTATCTAAATATATGGTCACTTGCTGGTTATTAATAGTGGGACCTCACCTTGCTTGGTGCTGCTCTCGCTTCCTAGAGTGTCTGATTAAAGGAGGGACACAGGCACTGCCACGTGCTGCTCAGCCGCTGGCTTGGTTGAGAAAATGGCACCAGTGAGATTTCCAGCTGCTGAAAGTGCCAGAAACCGCCTCAGCTGGAAGCCAGGCTGTGCCACCGCCTGGCCAGGAGCAGTGGAGAAGCTGCTGTGCCTTCAGAGGCATTAAACAGCTACTTTATCTTGAAAACGCCAAAATCAGAGCTGCCTGAAAAGCAAAAACAGCATTTTGCGGTGGATCAGGGGAAGCGGTCACCACAAGAACAGCAAATAACAAAAAGAGGAGTTTGCTTTTTATTTCCGCCCAACTGGGCGCAGTCTCTTGTGTGTCGGAGGTGCCTGGCGCAGAACAAGCTGCTCCCGCTGGGCGCTGCGCGCTGGCACCTTGCGGAAAGGCGGCCGGTCGCGGCTTCCTCGACAGCAAAGGTGCCGACTCAGCGGCTGCCGAGCCGGGCTGTGCCTGCCCCCGTGCCGGCGCAGCCAGGTGCCGCACAGGTGAGGCTGCACGGCGCCGCGCAGGACGCCCGGCGGCTCTTGTCTGCTTTCTCCGTGTGGCTGTGCGAGCGCTCGCGGGCGCCTGCTGGTTCTGTACGCTCGGTGCCGCCGAGAAGAAATCCATGTGGGAACCGCAGATGGCTGCGGTGTACGGGGTGATCCAGGCTGCTTTCTGATGGAAACCAAACTGATTTAATGGCTTAACTTTACTGACCGTTGTGTTTTTGTTTCATTGTTCAAACGCAAACACTGAAGAAGCATTTTGAGAACATGCCCAATTCTTTCAGGTGGAAGGAGGTGAGAACCATTTGTATATCATTTCAGACACCTATTCTGGTGACTTCCCATGGTTTCAGGAAGCTTTTCTTCTCTTTAATACTGAGCTGTCTTTAGCAGGTCTCTTGGTTTTTAATTATGCCTTGGGATCAGTATCATTTCCTTGTTTATTCTGCACTCCAGTGCTATATCAGCCATCCCCAAGTGTTTGTCTCAGCACCTTTGAGGCTGCACCCCTGCCCCAGAAAACAGCGAGGGACAACCTTACTGCTCTTTGCAGGTTTTTCTCCCAAAAAGCAGGAAAATAATGTTTATCTGGTTCACAAATGTATGTTAGTGAGGTCCTGAAGTGAATCCAGCCTCAACACGAGCCGCTGAGGCTGGCATCAAGAAAGACCTCACCCTGGAGCGAGGAGCAGGATTTCTGCAGGCCGTTGGAACAAGCCTTTGGTGTTTATACACTTTCCCCTTCCAGCAGCGTGGCCTGCACGTCTGTGCTGGCCAGGAGGCCGGTCCCTGTGGGCTTGGTTGCCCCTTTTGGAGACCCCATGTCAGGCTCAGCTCCTCACATCCAACGCTGGTTTTCTGGAGATGCCGTGTCCCTGTCCCTCCACCAGCTTCGCCAGCTGTGGGCTCTGGTGACAGCTGTTGCTCCAGCCCCTCGTGCTGTCCCCTGTGAGTGCCGTGTCACCCTGGGGGTGCCTGTCTCTTTCCAAGGGCAGCTCCCTGTGCTCTGCAGTGCCCAGGGGGCACCCTCCTTCCAACCTGTTGTATGGATGTCATGCGTACGTCCCTTGTTACATCGATGAGCTTAGTGCAGTTGAGCTGTGGTCACTGCCGACACTCCCACTTCAGTCCATTGTGTGACATTAACGCTCCTGCCTAAGCCAGCAGGACGGGCATGTGCAAAATGTACCTATTTACCTTGCAGGTTTTCAAACCTACCGAATTCAAATAGGTTATGTAAAGCAGCAAAATCTCCACAATTTCAATTGGCCTGAGAGCTGCAGGTTCCAGGAGCTGAAAGCAAGCCCACAGCTAGACTGAGCATCCAAGGGAGGTCCTTGTGGCATACAAAGATCAAGCACTAGCTGAAATTCAAATGTACCTTTACTCCTAGTTTTTATCTAATTTCAGTTTCACGCAAAATAATGTTGCTCTGGAAATGAAATTTCCCATATGTCTGCCGCACTCTGCGATGGCCGCTCAGTGCCGCAGTAAAGCAAAGCGCCAGGTCCTCACAGCTCTCTTTGTGTCACTCGCAACACGCCTTCTGATTCTAGAGGGCTACTGCTGCCACGTACTCCAACGGGGTTTCTCTGCTTTCCCAAAGCAGTTCCATGACTTCAGAGTTTGGTCATCTTCTCTGCTGATAGGAATTGTCTATAGGAACAGGACACAGGTGGAAAGCACTACGCATTAAAATCCAGCCAGCTCAGGACACTGCTGATATGATCTACGCAGCTCTGCAAAATGAATTTTTATGATTTTCCCAGCTTAACATGGTAGCGTTAATATTTCATTACTAGATTTCACTATGATTTTGGTCCTGTTACTGTCTCAACCAATTTATTGCTTGAGAAGGTTATTTTTAATCTCCAGCAGTAACAGAGAATGTACCCTCAGAAAACCTTTCCCAATGTGGTATTTCTTTGCTGTTTCATTATAACTGAGGTGATGCTGTATCCAACAGCTCTTTATGAGAACAAAATGTATATGTCCATTTTAAGAGGGGAAGGAAGGTTACCTTTCAGTTTCAAACCCCATGTTCTCCACTTGTGTTAATTTTAATTATAGAATTTCAGACATTGAGAGTGGGGAGGATGAGTTTAAAAGCTGTGATCTCATGCCGAAAGGCTGGGTGTAGCACCGAGTCCAGCTGGCCTCTGGGGCACTACCGCACCGCTGCTCCAGCAATTTGCCTTTGAAAAACAAAGGTGCTTGTTAGGGCTCCGCTTCAAACAGCATCGAGGGTACAAAGGCACAGGCGGCTTTAGGCCAGGTTTGTTCCTCTCTGGCGTGTGATTTAGGGCCCTGTGTGTCACAGCCAGTCCTGGCAGAGAACGAGAAAGGGCCGCAGACTGCACAGAGTCTGGTCTCAGCCCCGTCTCCAGCAGCCTCACTGGGCACCAGAACAGGGTTTAGCGCACGGGATGTTCACTAACTGTAACAGCAAAAAGAAAAAACCTCTCTAAAAGAAGCCGCTCAGAATGTGTTTCACAGCTACAAAACATTTTTCAGTGTCAACCGTAAGTAATTACTGTTAATTATTTATCATCTTACCAATGTGGAAAAACATGCTCACTCCGCAGTTCCCATTCCCTCCAGCCAGGTACAGGCAGTGATGTTGTGTCTCCCCTTCATTCGAGCCTGAAGGATGCAGGACAGGACGTGCCATTTTGGTCCCTTATTCTGTGCTGGAGTTTGCTGTCTTGACGTTGCTTTGTGGACACCTTCCCTGTCCCCTCTAAGAGCAGGGTTATTGTCCTGGCTGCTGTGAGATATACGGAATGGGAGATGGGTGCAGGTGATGCTCCACTGACCATGGGCGTGAAGCACAACTGCCCCTTCATGGTCGAGGCAGCCCAGGCTGTTCCCAAAGTCACACAGAGGCACAGGGCTGCCGGTGCCGTGACAAGCAGCTGGTTTTGCTTGTTTGTCCCCTTGGATATAAAGCCAAAATGTTCCCCTGGGTGTTGGTAGAGTCTCCAGAGAGACTCCTCCTTCCTGAGCTGCCCATACTCTTCCCCAGCTTCTCCCTGGAGCAGCACCATTGGGCACCATCCTTCGTGTGCACCAACACACCGTATCTAACCCCGTGCAGGGGTTCCCCTGGGTTGCCTTGTACCTCTCCAAAATGTATCCCTAGCAGTTCAATCAAAGGAAAAACCTGGTATCGATATACTAACCGCAGCTGTGCAGCCTGACATGGCATTAACATTCCCAGACACTTTTTTGTGATGCAGGCTCAACATAACTTGTTGCAATATCTCATTGGTCTCTCTGTACACTACCTGGTCCTATTCCTCCTCCAGGCTCTGCGTGAGCCCAGCGGACGGTCCTGTTTCTCCACCTTTATCAGCTTATCAGGAAAATATCTGCTGTTCCTTGTCATGTCACCACAGCTGTAGTCACAACAGCACCCGACCCCAAAGACAGCCCGAAAGGATCGCGGGGGTACGGTACCAAGCAGGCCTGACGTCCCGGCGCAGCGTATTTAATGATGGTCACACACGTCAACAGCGCTCCGTCAGACCCCGGTACGCTTACGGTACCTGCCTTTTGAGGGTTGCTACTCTCAAAGTGCTTCTTCTAAGACCCTTTCTGTGGTAATCACAGCTCTTCCAATTTGGGGACTTAAAACCAATTTAAAGGACACACATTTTCGCTCTGACGTTTCATGTTTCTCAAACAGCTCCCGGCCTGCTGGTGACGGCCCCAAACAGAACAGACACAAATAAGTGCAGCAGTGTTCGTACAAGTGTGTTTTGGGAAGAAACCGCGAGCCGGGCTCGTCCTTATCCCTTTAACAGACTCCAGAAACGGCGTTAATCCAAATCAAACGGTCTGGCTTTGGCACTCACAGCATCAAAAATCCCGTAAAAGCTCTCTGGGTTCTAAATATTGGGTATGTTCTTCACAGGACCGGCCAGCAGCAGAGCAGATTCTCCAGTGTAAACGCTTTCTCCTGTAATCTTTCCTGATCTGAGCATTGTAGCGAGTGCATGGAAATTACAAGCTGCTATAAAAATTACAGAGACTAAAACTACCATTTTATCCTGCATTAGAACAATTTTAACATTGTTAGAGGAACACATCTCTGCAATTTTAAAATTATTTGAGTCATGACAAAAGACTCACAACTGCAATATTTATCTTTCAGATTCGTCTCAGGATGTTCCTGAAGACTTGTGAGATGTCACATTACATAGCATTTTGTGGGGACCAGAGAAAGTCACTTTGACAAGTAACGCATGTAAATTGGAGCCATTGATTATGGAGGATTTAATTTTATCTGTTCTGTATTCATGCTACAATAAATAAAAAAGACTCCAGTGGTCACCATAGGACGGCAACAGCTTCTACAGAAATGCAATTTCTAGTTGCATATTTTTAACAGCAAGCTTTGGCATACATTTGATTAAATTCCGCTTTCCAGTGCACTTAATGAGAATTCTAATTCTCTAGAGATTTCTATAGGCATGCCAGGTAAAGAGGAGTCTATCGAGTTATAGCTGTGGTTGTTAGTACAAGGAGCTGGCTCCTTTGAAGAGAAATAAAATTCATAAGCATGCATGCATAGATTTTAATATTGCCAAGATGCATATTGGCAGAGCAGTAAACAGTCAGAAGATTTATCACCCGTTCTATGTCCCAAAATAGAGAAATGCGAGTGATACTGTGAGGTATAATATCTTCCAGGAACATGTCTGAACTGAGTGGCTGAGCAAGCCTTATTTATGTTGGGTTCTCAGAGACTGGGCGGTTGATTCAGTCTCTAAGCTGCAACAGGTTACCGCGTTGCTTCCCAGGCCTGCCCGGTGGGAAAGGCGATGGGCGTCCTCCCCGGGACCCAGAGCTGTCTGCCCACTGGAGGCCACACCCCGCTCAAATAAACCACGTAAAAAAGCTAAATCACTTTGCCTTACCTGCTACTTTTTGGTACCTTTTTGCTTCAGCTCTCAGATTACAACCATCTTCACAAGGACGGTCTCACTACCAAAATTGTCCTCTTACAGCAGCTTGGAAAATAACTTCCATCCTTCCTGGTAGGACTTTTGGGGCTGTCCAGTGAGGACGACTCCTTCCTGCACAAACCTGCAGCCACAGCCCTACCTCGGGTCAAGGAACCTCACCAAATTCGACACGACATGGTTTAGTTTCAGCAAGTGTTCTACCCTTGGCTGCAGCACCGGCAGAGGGGCCAAACCTGCCAGCACACAACCCGCCAGGGAAGCTCCGTGGAGCTGGTGAAACGCGGCTCTAACGGCGCCAAAGGTGAGGAAGGGCAGCTCCCCGCGCGGCCGAGCGCACAGAGCAGCTCTGCGGGCAGACCCGAGCCACCGTGTTCACGCTGGACACAACGGCCGTGTGTCGGTTCAGTCTGCCTTGCCCTGGCCTGGGTACGGGAGAGATGTGACATCGCGGACACGTCCACCTCAGCGCCAAAACTCCGTCCGTATGAACGGACCAGGTTTGCTTCCTTGCAGCCCCAGGAGTATCTGCCAGTTTATGCCAACTGCTCTTCTCCACGCTGGATCTGCTTTCTACAGAGTTCATTGGTTACTGGGGGTTTAAGGCAATTTTTGGTGTGAAAGTATTAACAAAAATATCTAGTTACAGAACACTTTTAATCTGCAGATTAAAGAGTTTCTGTTCAGGACAGCAGAAGGGGACACTGGGAGGACTGGGGTACAGACAGAGTTATAGACCTGTCACCCAAATCTCGGCTGTCAGGTCACAGTGTTATTCCTCATGTGAGCACACTTTGCTTGCTGTTGTTGCCGTTAGTCCTGGAATTAAACTAGAATCAGTCTGCCCTTAAAGAATGGAAATGAGCACAATAAACCTTCGTTTTTATGATTTCATTTGTCACTATCTGATCCTGTGGGGTTTTTCAAATTATGACCAATGCTCAGTTTCTAATTCTTACTTCTCACACTGGAATTAAAAACAAAACAGAACACATTAAAAAAGAAAGGCAGATGAAAAGAACAGATTAAATATAGCTTGTGCTTATGCTGATTTTCAGAAATAGGTTAATAAACACTGCTTAGATGAAAGGAGCCTCAAGCGTTAAAGAAAGAAATCAGAAGGTCTCACTTAAGTGATTTTTTGGCAGGAATCAAATTAACGAATATAATATGGATTGCTGACAAGGTGCTTGGTCATCCTCTGCAGTAAGGGTTTTCTAATGTATATATTATATTTATTTATTTTATATATATGCATGAGTTTGTGTGTGAGTTGATTCCATTAACACTTCATTTGATAATGATAAATGGCATTTTTATTTAAAAGGAAAATATTAGGAAGTCCTGATTTGCAAGAGCGAGTTTCAATATACGACATTATCATGTCCTACTGCATTTTCCTCTCCTTTAAAAAATATAAGCCTTCAGTGAAGGGTTCTGCTAGTAGAAAAGAATGCAAACATTTTTCAGCCCACGGACAGTTTTCCTCCAACTTAATCTGAAAATCACACAAAGTATTTTTTTGCGAGAGGCTGGAGGATAAAATAAAAAGGGAGACATAAAAGAGACTTAATGAGATCACGGAACCCTTTCTTCAGCAGTGCAGCGTCTTAATTTCTGGTAAAGTCGAGCGTCCTCCACGGGGGTGGTTCTGTCAGCCTGTATCTGCGTCTGTCTGCCGCCGCCCATCTCTCCGGGCTCGGGTGGCTGCGGCGCCCCCGCGCCCGGAGCAGAGCGGGGCGCTGCGCGCACGGGGCTGCGGAGCCCCGCTTGACGCTGATCGGCGCTGACACCGACAGCCACTCACACCCCTTCCCCGGCTCGCTTTGTTTGGCCTCGGCTACACGTGTCGTCTGGCGAAAGTTAAAAATAAGACACTGGGCGCTGCGGCGTGGTCAGTTTTCCTGCGGCTCCGCAGCGCGGGGGGAGCAGGGCGCAGCAGCGGCTCCGCGTTCTGCGCCACCCGCGCCAAGGTCACGCTCCAGTGCCACAGCAGAGCCGCTGCCGCCCCAGCGCGTGGCTGAGGGAATGGATGTTTTGCCCTCAGAAGCAATCATCTGAACGTCCGGAGGCTCTCAGAGGTGCTCGGGCGCTCCCCACGGATCCGGACTCGGCTGGTGCCGCCCCGATGCAGCCGGCTCCTGAGCCTCGGGGCTCTTCGAACACTTTCCATCAGAACTTAAATGGGAAGTGCCTGATTCCCTTGAAAATGTCAGCATGTTTTGAGTTCGTTCTGCTAGACAAATTAAATATGGAAAATGGAAAATATATTAGCAGAAACCCTAATGGCGTGGAGAGGGGACAATATTCATTTTTTCAATGAGAAGCCAAGATTTTCAGCTGAACATTTTGGATTAAAATGATGATGACCTGACTAGGCAAAAGAATAACTGGAGAAATTCACCTCTTATTTCTGAGCAGTTCCATTTCAGACAGAATTGTTGACTGCTTCCCCACATTTCTCCGTGCCGTGGTGGTGGATACAGGCAAAACATTTCTCCCCACTGCGGTTTCCTAAGGCTGGAGAACCTCCTTGGCACTCCTGTCTGCCAAAGCTGCACAAGGGGCACAACCCTGCTCTGGATCAGTGGTGCTGGGGGCTCGTCTGAGGGGATTTCAGAGTTAAAAGCTGAAAAGCTTAAAAAGATCCTCTTGACACCTGTTATGTTTATGGATCATTATGTGCAGCCTGTGGTATGCTAAGGCACAATCCCCGTTCCCCCACCAACCTATTCACCTTTCCCGGCTCCTGCCCTACGCTGACTTTCTTTCTTTCCAACACAGGCAGCTCCAATTGGTCACCACATTCCTGAACAAGTCTTACTAAAGCCTCCTAAAGAGCATTAATTTTTTCCTATCTCAACTGGAAATGCTTTTTTTGATGTAGTGCCAAATATATGCTCAGTTCTCCCGTATCGGTCCAATCGACAAGCCCTACCTCACATTAGACACTGTCGTTAGTTCCCAGCTACCTGACCTTGCTACTCGAACTGTTCGATGTAACCCCACTGACATCTCCCCAGCGCTGATGATGTTCTGGTTTTCCGTATGCCGAGCCTCCTTGCTATTGACAGCCCCTCCCGCCTCCGCCCAGCAGCACATTGCACTAGCAGGTTCTTATTCTTGCTGTGCCTGGTTGATTAATGAAAATATTAAGCGATATTGGTCCCCAGACTGTGCCTTCAGAAACTCCACTCCTAGCTCTCTCTAACCTGGTATTTCCTCTTTCAGCATCATCTGTTATTATCTCCTTTAGCCAGTTTCTACTTAATTTACAGTTCTGGGGCTAATCTTTGTCTTTTCCAGTCGAACAATTCTCCATGTAGCTCTGTGTCAGATGCTTCTCTCACAGTGCATATACATCACATCCGTTGCCATTTTCTTTGTCTAAAAAGATCAGGATAATCTAAAGAAAGATTATCAAGTTAATCTGGTAAATCTGCTTTCGGTAAACCTATTCTGTGTGTTATCCCACTTCTTCCATTTGCCATGCTCGCTGTTATTCTCCTTTCCAACAGCACTCTAATACCTTGCATGCTGCTGATGTCACACTAATGTGCCTACATTTAACTAGATCACAGGTTTTTCCTATCTTAAATACAGGAATCATGTCTGAAATTTCTCATACAACTCCTGCTTTAGCACCATCCTAAATGTCCTCCAAGTAGAAATGTAGTTCCAAATGCCAATTCCTGCAGATTACTGTGGTGCAGATCCGCTGCAACCATGTTCCTTTAATGTTACTTCTACCTCAAAAGGCATCGTTTCCATCCTTCCAAATTCACGGCATGCAGCCAGTTCTCTCCCATCCAGGGTGAGACCCATGGTCCAAACCGAACACTGAGGCACAAAGTCATCTAATCTTTGGAAAGCATCTATGGCCCCCGTAAGCCCATCCTCCCTCAAGGCAACCTGTTCTTTCCCTGGCTCTCCCCTCATTTTGGTGGCTAAAATACCCCGCTGTTTGTTTTCACTTCTTTTGCAAGTTCTACGTTGGCTTCAGTTCTCATTTCACCTCAGTGGTTTTACATCTTGGGCTTCCTATCGGTCGCCCCGTTTCCATTCCTGGAAGACTTTACCATTTTGAAATTTCAGAATTTTGTCTCAGTAAAAATACCTGCAATGGAACAAGAGCAGAAGAACATTTATTCTAAAGCATTGCCAAAATTTGTTATTGTCCTTTATATAGTATAACACATTTTTTTTGTATTTATTGACTTCAGTAGTGTCTTATATTCGAAAAGCACTGCTTCACAGACCCGGTGCAGCAGATTTAGTGAAGCCCAGCGTGCACGTCTGATAGGAAAGCAAACTTCTAACCCCTGAACAGCTGATATGGCGGGTTCTGTATGGCCCTCCCACTATGCATGTTGATTGGGTTAAAACGTAACCGTGCGAAGAGCAGCTGCAGCTGGAAATGTCCCTCCACCAAAACAGAGCTCCTGGATTGGGATTTAATCTTCCTCTGACTCCATATCAAGTTTGCAGGTCAAAAGAGGGTTTCTCTGATGGTCGCCATTGAAAGCTCACGTTCAGGACCCACCACAAAGCCCAAAGCGTGAGTTCATTTGATGACCAGGCCTTTTTATTGAAACTGCAGAAGGGATATGGTCATCCATCCCCTTCTCCATACTAATTTTGGCTTTGAAGGGCTCTGAGCTTTAAAGTGTATTGTGGGGTTTAATGGGGTTTTTCCTGCCAGAAGGAAAACCAGCTCTCTAGAATCTACACTTGCCAAACGTTCACGTACCACCACGAGGCTCCACACTCGCATAGCTCTTTCTTGGACATAACCACCCCTAGAAAGGTGCAAAGTTCTGGCGCTTTAGGGGTTTTTGGGGTGGAAATGCCTACGCAACGCACAAAGAGCCACCCCGTTGTTCCTGACGTGCGGTTAACCTCCGAAGCTACCCCATGAAGTCCCAGCTTATTTATATCAAACAACAATTTATATCAAACAACAGGTAGACCAAAAAATTTTAAGTGGTCTCAGCCACAGTAGAGATCTCGTTTCATAGAAAAACAGGTATATTTCCAACATATCTCTTCGTAATATAAAGCCAGTCTGTTCCTACTATCGGGTATCTTAGATATGCTCTGGGATGATGTATCATTTGCCATTTCTGGCCGATGTATGAAAACACCCTATTGCAGCTGTACTAGAAGGTAAAGCAGCTGTCAGAACCCTGTGCTTAAATGCATATATACCGCTGAACTCTATCACATATTGACCCCACAATTAACTATGTAACAAAGCGGGCTCTAAACCTCCATACGCTATGCGAAAGGTCAGATCACGCCTGCACAGCAAAACTGGCGTGGCTGTTGTAATTACAGAATATGTTGGACAGCTATCACGATTATCTCCTCTGGTAGATTCTATATGAGTGCTGATGTCAGAATGAAGTTACATTTGGGCACAAATAAATTATTTTGGTGCAGAATTTTCATATTCATGTTCTCTAGTACACTGGAATACCTGTGCAACTGAATTTCTTACACGGATGAGGCCTGGTTGTAACTCTTAGCACCTCACAGAAGACAAGCATCTCACCCAGGTTTCATACATAAGAACTGAAACCTGCAGGATCCATGCTTTATATGATGAGAGGATCAAGATACAGCTGCCACGTCCGAACTGAAGTCACCATCTCAGCCACACACACGTGGTCACCTCCCTCCAATATGATGTATTTCTGTAACTCATTTTAAACTAACTGAAGTCCTGCTCTGCTTGGTAGTTCAGATTATAGTTTCTCTGTGCAATACAAATTAATTAACTTACTAAACATAGCTCCAGTCTTAATTTTAAGTATCTTTCTATCAGTACACAGCTATATCCCAGGTTTGGTACCATTGAAAAGGCTATTCCTGTCTTAACATCTAGAAAACACTATTAATGTCCTGTATTCCTGGTCCTGTGGTATTCATTTGCTGCCTCACTTAACATGCATATGTTACTAAGGTGACTTATTTCTATACCTTTATTTATTCACCTGAGAATTATCTTATTTCTGTTAACAAGATGGCAAAAAACAATACAGTATCTCATGCTTTGACATTTCAGGTAAACCTTCTGTTTTCCTCATTGGCACAGAAAGCAGAATCAGATAACCACAAGGCCACATATAATAAATGGATAATATTCTTAAACTACAAAATAATGCTTAAATAATGTGACTCCTAGCAGTAACTTTTTTTCTACCGTGAATTTTGCTTTGATTCTTGTCTTCTGTTTCATTTAGAATTCCCAGCCCTTCATTATTAAATTATAGCCTACAGACTATTAAAATTTACCAATTAGAACTGACAGATACTGTTTCAAAGTGAAGAGTTAAGTGCTGATTTATTAAAGAAGTATTCACGTCCCCGCCGTTCACACACAGCACCTGCCCACCTGCTCAGAGCGGTGCTGGGCTCTGCAGAACGCCCCCCATGACCGCGGACAACGGGAGGCGTCGGTGTAACGCACTTGTCAAAGAGACAAACGCAACTCCAGGATGTGCCCAGGAAGGTGTTTCCAGATGTGAAGAACTTACACCATGCACAAGGAACTCGTATCGCCTCCTCTGAGGCGGTCTGGATAATTCTGCTCCTCAGATCAGGAGCAGAACACTCACACAGGTGCAAAGAAGGACGAGCGAGACCAGAGGGAAGAGGGCTGGAAGCCAGGTGAAGGGGGAAATAACTGCA
This sequence comes from Columba livia, assembly GCF_036013475.1. NCBI lineage: Eukaryota > Metazoa > Chordata > Aves > Columbiformes > Columbidae > Columba > Columba livia. The sequence continues at coordinate 777,373 of NC_088609.1, read as the reverse complement.
GTCAATGGACAGTTCAACATGGGGAACACTTCAGAGAGAAAAAACATCTGTGCTACAGGTGATTGCTGGTACTGAAGCAAAAGGTATAAATTTGGGCTAGAAATTAGGAGGTTTCTAATCATAAGAGCAAAGATGCTCTGGAATGGGCTTTCAGTAAGAGCAGTGTGCAAAATAATCCAATTGCTTGTGAGATAGAGTTTCGTACAAACGTATAGGATTATATGATTTGAGCACCAGCAACAACAGGGGATTGGACTTCCTGCTTGTTTCCATTGTGAATTAACAATGCAACAATCAGGCTTTTACTTGAACTGTATTATCAATAACAAAGTGCAATTTTAGGTGGTTTGTGTATTGCTGGAGCTGACAGCCTCTTCCAAACTCCCCAACGTAAATGCCAGCAGCACAAAAGCAGCGAACAAGCTGGTGGGCTTTAAAATGTGGTTGAAGTGGAACCCATGGAAGAGGAGCGATGTGGGAAGAGGCTGAACCACAGCTCGGCCCAGGTCCGGGCTACAGCGGGCCCAGGGTTGTCCGGGGAGGCAAAGGATGGCAAGGGGTTCAACATCCAGGTGATGACTTGTACCTGTGTGGCGGCTGTGTGTGCTGGGTGACAGTGCTGCCGCCTGAACACCAGTGCGGCTTTGTACAATAGGCACGTGGTAACTCTGAAAAGGAATCGGCACCTGCATTTAGCTTCTAAATTTACAGCTGAATATCCTGAAATCCCGAGACTGACCCAGAAAGACCCTTCTAGTTCTGGCCTTATTTCTATAAGATTATTTTTAAATGTTCTCAAACCTAGTAGCAAGTAATTAAAGATATTTCAATACAATTTAACACTTGGTTGCATTAATCAACATTCCCAACTGTAGTATAATTATTATATTAAATAATAATTTGTTAATACTTTTAAAATCACCATTTCTAAGCAGAAGGTGACCCAAATCAATATCCTTCTCAGTGTGACACAGAAGGCTACACCTACCTAAACACTATGTTCAAAAGAGAGATGGCAAAGGCACCGCCTCTCTTCTTGTACAGGTTTGGAAAGTGAGACACTTTCTCATTGAGCTCACGTTGTATTTCAGCCATTCTCATGGTGACAGCAGGACGGTTAGTAGGGCTGTAGCGGTGCAACCACCTCATGGCAGTGATCAGTGTCAGTTGCCACCGTCGGTCACGACAGAGTCCAAAGTGCATTAGAGCTTCTGGCTCCTTATTGCTGTGGTCAAGCTTCGTCCCCATCCTGGTATCAAACTAGAGGAGCCAGTCTCTTTGCAGGCCTTTCCCGCACCCATAGCATTATGTTTTGCCGAGAAAATCCTTTCTGTTGCCAACCACTGTGTTTAGAGCAAATGGAAAAGCCATTTTTCTAGAGGAGAGTCACTTGTGCAGCCGGTTCCATGGAGGAGATAAAGCTTTCTCTGTTCTCAGGCGGTACTACAACCCACCACAACGCCCAGCTACAATCACAGCAGCCTTCTAGGTCAGCCAAAGCTTGGTGAAATGGTCAGCTATAAGCTTGCAGTTAATGAATTATTTTGAGAAAAGCCATTAGAACAAAAGAAAATCCATCTATAAAATCTACTTCTTATGCCAGTCATGAGGTTTGTAACTAAAACTGGCAATCCTCATACTTCACAAAATGTGCACAGAAGTAATAAATCCAGTATTAAATAATAAGTTCACTGTGCCTTTGGCTATACAATGGTTTCAGCCAGCTTTCTTTCCCGCGTCATAACCAGTCCCTGACACATATTCTTTGGATCCATAATGATGGCGGGGAGTTAAATTTAGGAAATAAAAGACGTCGTGCTTCGTGATGATACTTTTTTTTGACCAGAAAAACACCGTAAGGGAACTTGACTTGCATTTCATTGTGAGAATGTTTTCCTATCATTTCACTCAAATTATCATTCATGTACAGTATTTATTTTTAATTTAAAATTAAAACACTGAATAATTAAGTACCATAGAGAATACTAATGTGTGGAACAAAGTGGGACAAATAGACTCTGTCTACAGGATTTCTATGATCCTCTCTCCATTAACATAAGCATGAGTTCTACTGGGTATTTACATATTAGATTTGGCAAGCAATAATACAATGAGAAGCAATTTCTGCATTAATACTTTTTCTTTCAAATAAGACAAGTTCCTGAACTTGTCAAACATAAATGCAAAATTATGAAAAACAATCTCAAGAAAAAAGTCTCGTTATTAAAATGCATGGCAACTAATTATTGATCTGATGCTATTCTGCATAAAGAAGACATGCTTGACTAAACAGAAATATTTTTAAAACATTAATATACATGTGTTTATTTTACTGAGTCTAAATTGGAAGTGGTAGATTATTCTTATTGTCTAACGAATTAGGAAGTGTGACAATACCGCTGTACAGCACTGATGTATGATATCTTCCTCCTTATTAATTTCTGTCAAATTAAAACTAAAACACTACTGGAAACCTTGAACAGCCATAATATGAAAATCAGATGTGAATTGCTATTAGAAAAGCCGCAGTACCTTGGATTGCTGCAGGCAAACACACAAGATACAACACCAAACGCTGTCTCTGGACACGCAAGGAGGCGACGTCTCCTTGGGACGCGCGGGCAGCCGGAGCCGAGCCCCGTCAGACGGGGTGGGAACGCGGGGAGATGGGAAGCCCTGGTGCCGCTGGGCTCCCCTCCTTCGGCCTTCACTTGACACAAAAACCCACGTGAAATTCAGCTCGCTGTGGATTTGCCAACGCGCCATTGCACTCTGATGGCAGATTCATCATTTCTGAACTTATTTCAACTGAATTCCACGGCCAAGATATTCTGTAAATTTACACCTCCCCAAAATGACCTTTACACTGTATTTATTTTACAAAATATAACTGGTAACATTTTTCCATTCCAACAAGCTTCAGGACACATAGATCTTGATACTACTTTGGAATTACTACGGTGTGGAGTGCTCCGTAAATAATCAGTGACATGTAGCTCACTCACTGTACAATTCTGAAGAGCATAGTGCTGAAGACTGTTCATTTTTAAGGCATTTTGTACAAGTCAAAATTAACCTTTATGGAAGGTATGAGCTCATTTTGATGAACACCTAAATCAGCCATACTAATCTAACTCGGATAATCACAAGAATATATTGTGACAACAGCAACGTACCTGCCACACAATGTGACGTCCCCACGGGACGTGCCGTGACAGAACAACTCATCTCCAGAGCCTGAACAGCCCCAAAGTTCCTCGATGACTCCCCTACAAGCAGACTGACACCCCTGCTCACAGCAGCCTTCACACGGTTCTCTTCAGTTTGGCAAAGCAGCAAACGGTGCTTCCACAGCTGAAAGTTTTGGTAAGTTTGTACCCGCTGGAGAACACACAACGCACCGCAATGGTATGTGATGCACCCAGAGCCATCAATCGAGTAGTTAAACAAATTCCCCAAAAGTCCTCTCTTCCAGAGAACACTAACACACCAAAAAATTGCCTGCGTGTAGGTATTATATCTGAAATTGCATTATTGCATTGCTGACAAATTTCAGCATTCAGACTCCTGTACCCCACCAGTGTCAGGAAGAGCCGGTTACCGCTGGGAGCCTTTGTTGTCTAACATTGCTGGACACAAACAGGACAGTTAGGACCATTAGTTCTTCCAGAAGGTAAAACATATTCCTAGTTATGCTGGTGATTCAGGGGCCGGAGAAGACAAGTAACATCTTCTGTCTCCACGGGCACTTGCCTTCCCAGCCCTCCCTTTGTCAGCACACAGCGCTGCTCTGGAGAACATCAGCAACGAGAACCCTAAAGAACACATAGTTTATGCGACCCATTAACTCTTGTTTAACATCTCTCTTGGCAAGGTATGTGTGGTTCTAGGCCCGGCTCGTCTTTGCCCGCACGCCGTGCCCTGTTCTGTGGTGCCGTCTCTGTGGGCGCTGGGTGTGCGATGCTGTGCCGCTGGGACCCGCTGCTCCTCGCCAAGGCTCCTGCGGCCACAGGCTCTGCTGGCGGGGAAAACCACCCGATTGCACTTGCTGTTCTTCTACTGAGGTGTGTCATTGCTTTTGTAGTCATTGATCTGCTTTCGGAGCTGTTGGAACCACACATCTCCTTCCATGAAAACGTCCAAGAGGGGGATTTCTGCAGGAATGAAAAACCCCAAACCAGTTCTCTGACAAGCTTCCCCCCAGCCATGCTTTGCACAAGGAATTATTCATATGAACATGCTACCAGTCAAGACTGGAAGAAGCAATAGTTGCTCACTACACAGCCTGTGAAAAGGGATGTTCAGAGGTCTAAACCAGCAACTTTGCAGGCTGGAGCCTGCAGGCTGTCTCCGGGACCGGTATCTCTGCTCTCCGACAGCGAATGTCTGCTGGAGTACAGGCGAGAAGGCACTGCAGTGATTTTATTTGGGTGAAGTCACTTTGCCATGTCAAGCATAAAATCAGATTTCCCTGAAAACTGCTCACTAGATCTATTTTCTTTCTGATTATTTTAGCAATAGTCTCGGTGCAGTAAGAAACACCAGCCATCTTGAAGGGAAATGTTTAATTTCATTTACCCAACAGGAGTATATTAAAATTTTCCCCTGTTTACTCAGTAGAATATAGTTTTTGTTTTGCAAAATACAGCTAATTCAAGCTACATCAAAACTCCCTTACAAATAAGAATAACACCAAGTAATCAGCAAAGGAGGAAGGAGGCCTGATGCAAACACCCCACCCCAGGCCTTGGGGTTTGGGTAAACAGTTGCCCAAACTCGTCCTGTTTCCTCTCTCCCCTGTACAGTTCTCCTTTCATCTTTATTCCCTGCTGCTGCTGGGTGAGAAAAGCAAGGTTTTGATTTGTGTTGTGGTGGTACATAGAGCTCATCTCATAAACGGACCCCACTGCACTGTGTTATATAAACCTCGCGGTAACACAACGTTATTTCTACCAGTGAACACAGTTAAAACTTTAACAATTGGTCTCACATTGATCTGCTCCTTCATCTCAGCCTTTCCCATCACTGAAGATCGACTGGGATATAAATATGCAAAAGCAGAAATAAAGATTTTTAATAGGTCAGATGTCTATGAATTAGTGCAGCTTGGAGGAGGTCAATAGAGCTGCACTGATTTACAACAGCTGGATATGCTTCTCCCATGGCATACTGGCCCCATTTGCATATTTGGGAAGAAAACTACAACCAAAAAAATCCTCAATACTTTTATAATGTTTTGCATAAATCCCCAATAGCAGCAGCTCGATAAATATTTTGAACCTCTACTGTAAGAATATAATGAATTGTGGGAATTATGGTGTTCTTTTGATGTAGTAAGTTGAGAGTTCTTAGTGAATCAACTTTATAATGAATTCTTTCAGATATTGATGAAAATGGTTCTCTTACTAAGGAACTTAGCTTGATTTTGAAATTAATGTGGTAATTTAAAACTACTTTGGTAAAGAAGGTTTAATGACAGCTGAAACCTGCAAGGGACAAAAGACGGAGGCTGGATGAATGAAGCGTTTGCTGCTCGTGCTCTCTGGTTTGGCTGATGGCTGACGGGAGCACTGTTCACAGGACTGTTCGTTACTACCCCATAACAAATTGTTCAAGTCCAGCTCCTCATGTGGTGGAGACCCTACGTGAACACTCCCGTGTAAACTCCAGCTGCACTGAAACCGGGGGCACAGCTCCATTATCTCCCACAGTCTCAGCTTGCTGCTCACCTTCATAAACTACCTTTAATGGCAAAAACTGAGCAACAGAAACGACCATAAACTGGGGACCAGCAGTTCTCTGTCATCCTATATCCTGGAGCCGCACAAAACTGCAGTATTCACACTTAATGCCTAAAAGTATCATCCTTTGGGGCACATTCCTGATATGATGTAAGAGATGAGGACAAGCAAAGGACTATTTTCAGAGGCGTCGATTTGATCATCATAGAAAAACTGTTCACATGACCCACAACAGCCTAATCTTATTTTCTCAACGCATTAGGAAATGATTCATTATCTAATCTTATTTACATCATGGCCATCCAAGCCAGTCTCTTACTCTTTTTTTAATCCCTAAATCCCAGCTAAATGGATTACGCCAGTACAATTTGTGTTTGGAAATCCTACCTCAGATTGCCTTCTGGGCAGAACTAAATACCGTCGTATGTATTCAGTCTGAACCCTGGAGACAAGTCCTCATCTGGGGTAAATGGGCACTGCTTGTTCAGATGTACACTGAGGTGCATCCATTCTTCAAGTTTACGTTTGTTGAAATATTGGCTGGTATTTCAGGCAGAGATAACTTCAGGACTTCTCAGGAATTTTCTATCTTGAATGTGGTAAAGTGTCATGTTGCATCAGTTGGTCCATAACTATTAAATATCTGTAACTATTAAATATGCATCAAAAATGCTCTCAATGACACCATGTTGGTATCCAGGCCCAAACACATAAAGCCAGCGTGTGCAGTCTGAACACTGCAAGTGAGCAGAGGAAGAACTCGGGTGGACAGGACAAGGCTCTACAGGTGCATCTTTCCTAATTTTTAAGTGACCAAATTATCCAGACACCCTGGAACATTTCAAGCCAAACAGCATATTTTTTCCTGAAAATCTTTGTAGTAGATTTGTTCTCAAAGGAGAGGGGATATTTTTCAGGATACGCTGTCTAGTTGCAATATAAATCTGGAAATTCTGGCCCACCATTCTAGCCCTTGTCAATCCTCTTTGTACCACTCTGGCTGCACTGGTGTCCAGGGCTTCCCGAGAGATCGGGATGTCACCTCTTCCTCACCGATAGCTGCGGAAGGTAAACTCGCTTAACGACGTGTGGCTGCCCCAGAAACCACCTCTGTCCTCCCTCCAGCTTATTGAAAACCAGTAACAGCTAATGACCAAACTCCAGGATTTGGTCATTAATAAGTTTAGTTGCTGCAAAAGATAATTGCTCCTGCTTCTGGGAAAATGGGATTAAGACGGGCTTGTCATCTGAGACCTTTATTTTGTTAGACGGTCTCTGTGCCCGCGGTATCCAGAGTGTTCAGCATTTACTGAGGACCTGTCATCAATGAGAAACTGAGGCAGAGATAAATTACGTGACTTGGCCTGAAACTGAACTCAGGTGAACTCAAACTGAACTCAAATTTCCCAAGTCCCAACCTGACCCCCTAACTACTGGAATCATCTGTCACTAACAGAAGAGGAAATCTAGAAGAAAATGATATGCTATATCCATCCTGCCCTATATTTATCTACTATGATATTTAATTCTGTTGCTGTACTCTGTTATTAAAAATGTACAAGACACTGATCCAAAGTGTCTTGATTTATGATAAGGTTCATAATTCTCAGTTTGTCTAAATATAACGTTGCATGAAATCCTAGGAAGACTGTATGACAAAATATTTGAGGGGAAAAAATAATCTTAGCTTTTTCCAGGAAAAAAGGTTCATCCACATATGCATTGGTGGTTTGGGAGATGGGTGGTTGGTTGGTTGGTGGTTTGGGAGGCGGGTGGTTGGTTGGTTGGTTGGTGGTTTGGGAGGTGGGTGGTTGGTCAGTTGTTACGGGGGTATTTTCTTTCTCTTTTTTTCAGGAAAAAGATAAGTTTGTGTCTCTGAGAATATCAGAGCAGCAATTTAGTCAGGATTTGTAACATTCACACATTCACTATGTCCCTACTGTGCTATTCTCAGACTGGCTCTTTTAAGATTTTTCTCTATATTTATTAAATAATACAAATGACCTTAAAATAGGTCAGCTCATTGAAACTGTGAAGGATACAGGTGTTTATAGAATAGCTTTGGTAGTGCTAATGGAAATCTGAAGGAAATATTAAACATAAAGCAGAAGAGAAAAGGACAGATTCCAACAAAATTATCCAGGTTTTCAAGAAAGATGTCACTGATTAGTGCCAGTATCTTCACTTCATATTGCAACGTCCTCCTCTGCTTTCCTCTTCACAGAAAACGACTATACATGCAATTAAAATGCTGATATTAATAAAGAAATGTACTAAAGCTGAAAACAGATGGGTTGGTGATGAAGCAGTTAACACGGGAGAGGACGAAGCCCTGGCTGAGTCTGACGGATCCAGCTCCCGCACTCCGCTCAACGGGCAGCAACAGCGAAGGAGGTTGCTGAGATGCTCGTATACATTAAGAAAGAGATATATCTGTAACAAAGCCAATAAAAGTACATTTTTACTTTATAAGACCCTGTGGTGGAAGACCAAATTTAGAATATAATGTCCAATTTTGGCCATAAGACTGGAAGACAGATGTAGATAAAATGGAGAAAGTACAGCAGAGGGCAACCAAAATGATTAATGTACTGGAGAAGCCTAACACAGAAGCTGAGAGAATGATGAAATGGGAATTATTTAGCCTCAAGGAAAGGTGATTAGGAGGTGAACTGACTGAAATATTTAAACTACCTGTGGGTTATTACAAAATTAAGCTTGAAGATCAATTTGAAGTTTCTTGACAGACCAGATATAAGGGATGCAGGACTAAACACACTGTTCTCACAGGTCGCTCTGGTACACAAGGCAGCGGTGTGAGACGCCTGCGTTTGGAAACTGCAAGAGAGTCTTTGTGCTACAACACATTGGGTACGCAGAGTCCGAATGTCCTGACACAACCGGTGGGAGCTGGAGGAGCCTTTTTGGCAGCCTCTGAGCTCCGAGATGGATGCTGGAGTCTGTGAGCACAGAGGAAACAAAGGAACCGGCAGAGAAACGGGGTCAGGTTTTAGACCAAGGAGATGGCACCGAAGACAAGATTTAAGTGCCCAGGGTAAAGCGAGAGAGATGATGAGGAAAGGTAAAGAGTTCAAGCTCACTCGTAGTCATTCGGGAATCTGGGAGTTAAGCAAAAATTTTTGATGAACAAACAGTTCAGTTTGTCACTGATGGATGGAGGCTCCGAATCCGCACTGAGAGAGTCTTGACATGGTGCTTAAACTATGCAGACTAAGAGAAATAAACCCTGCCTGAACAAAGCAAGGAAGAGGATACAGCGGCTATTAACGGTGAAATATGATGTTGTTAATTAGCAAATGCTAATTGTAGGACTGAATATATAGTGGAACGGAAACATCGAATCTCAGGTGAAAGTAGGTGATAGCAAAATACTATTAATCTGCAAAGGTATAATGAGGAAAACACAGTAAGATAAAATGGAAAGGCTGATTGTTCCTTCCAGCAAGGAAACGCTATTATCAATACAAAAAAATTACATGGGGCCTATTTTTTTTTAAACCAAAACAAATTTTATACAGTATGTGTACTGCTTGAATTACATTTTTGCATTAAGAAGCCTAAAGAGGAACAATATTAACTTTCAAAAATAATATAGACTTGAGTAAACCATGGAAATCCAGTAAAGGAGGAAAAAGCCTGTAGAAAAGTGATAGATTGCACAGCAATGACATCAGCAGGGCGGAAATGGGAAGTGGGACACGGAAGGAAGGAACAGAGTTGTGCGTGTAACTAGAGAGTTGTGTATAACTAGAGAGTTGTGTGTGTAACTAGAGAGTTGTGTGTGTAACTAGAGAGTTGTGTGTGTAACTAGAGAGTTGTGTATAACTAGAGAGTTGTGTGTGTAACTGGATGCCCAGAACAGAACATGGATATGGAGACGGATCTGCAGATGGCAAAAAAGAAAAGTATGAAACAAGATGATCAAGTTTTACACTTTTAAAACTACTTCAGCATTAATTGGGAAAAATTAACAGTAAAAACATACTTTCTGATGAACTCGCTCTCTTTCAGAGCCTATCGGGTTTAGTACCGCCTGCTCGAGATGCAAGAGGATCATGATTCTCCTGGACATTGTTTCAAAAATTGACCCAGGCTGATCAATACAATACAATTGCTGCACAATTAGAATTCAGTGATCACACCGTCAGATCTGAAATATTTGTGAGGACAATGCGGTAGCATCATGTAGCGCTCTTACTACAGTCAGACCTCCAAAGAACATAGGAGAAATTTTAAAAAGTGTCTTGAATAAGGCATTTGACAGAAAAGATGTTATGGTGTACTCGTAAATATTTAAGAAGAGATAAAGATGATAAAATCCAAACTCGTTCCATCAGAGCCCATCAGATTGCAGCTGAAGAGTTTGGAAGCTGAATTCTGTTTTCTTGAAGCATAAAATCACAGACAAACAGGAGCAGCCACGGGCACTGGGACAACACGAACACGTGTCTGCAGCAGATCCAACCTACCGAATCATTTCTAAGGTAACATAGAATGGTTTGATTTTACTGGGTGGCAACATAAACTGAATGTGAAGAGAATTGCAGATATTGGGACTGTTTCTGTTAAAAAAAACGGTTATGATAGAAGTCAAAAACAGTTTAAAAGCCCTACTCAGTTCTTTGGGACTATGTTTGTCCTTCCCTAAGCACAAAGAAGACACAACGAGACTGAACGATTACAAATTCAACAACATTAAGCACTAATATTGCACGTATGTGTGTCTTTGTACAACGTGTATACATTTAGAAACACTTTGGGTCTTGTTGTGAAAACATTATTATTATGAACTTAAATATGTCGAGACAGAAAAAAATGATTCCTGTCTTTACTTTTGCCTTCCTATCGGAGAAGAAGGATGGTGATCTGCCTTCTATTAATAGCTCCAGAAAAATGGCAGTGCATTTCTGCTCACACTGACAGGGAAGGGCTCGATGCTTGACAACATGGGGGCTGCCAATGTGCTCTGAGTCAGGCTCGGGCTGGTCTCATAAAGCTGGCCGTCCAAGTGCAAAATAGAAAATGGGGCCTTGGCAACATCGTGTAAGGAGAGGCTGAAAATTATTTTACGTATTTTGTCAAAAATGTAGGCTGAATGTGCTAGATATCTGCAAACAATGGAGGGTAACGATGGGGCTTTTCAGACACAAAAAGACTCAGGGGTGGGCAGCCCCTGGGGAGTGTTTCACAGGACCAAAGGTGAGTGAAGTGCTGATTCAGCAGCAGCTCTGTGCTCCGCTGCCCGTGGCTCTGTGCCTGCTGAGGAGCAGCGCGGGGGGTCAGCGCCCGAGGCCCCGCACACGGTGCCCCTTGCGGCCGGCAGGGTCTGCGAGCCGCTCACGGGGGCCGAGAGCAGCGGGGAGGAGGGCCCGTGGTGTCCGGGCCGAGGGGGATTGGTGGTGCGTGTCAGGCTGCAGAAGCCACCTCACCCTCAGTTCTCACACCCGTGACACGGGCTGGCCCGTGATGTGGCACCACTGCTGGGCTGGGAGGTCCTGCGGGGGGCCAAGAGAACACGCTGTGGCTGGTTAATGAGGTTTTGGGATCCTCTTCCCTCCTATTCCATTAACCTATAGCGTGATGAGAAGGACACCAGCTAAACACTCTGTGCCTCAGTTTCCGGCTTGCAAACGAGAATAGTAAAGCATTCCTATCGTGTAAAGTAGGATAACCCTCATCATTACAGCCTAGAGCATGCTTTGATATCCCAAGTAGGTAAATACAGCTGAACGGCGCAGTATTATCAAACTTACACGTGGCAAGGAAGAACTGTGGCTGTCCCAAGGCCCCAGCCCCTTCCTGCTGCCTTTCTCTGCTCAGGGTGCCCAGACACACAAGGACACGGCGCGGCGGTGGCAGCTCGGGGAGGGCCAGTGGGTACTCTAGTGCGGCTTTGTCACTTTAATAAGCTGCTGCTCCTGCAAAAATGGCTGCAGTCTCTAAACTTAACCCCTGAGAACTTCAATTATTTTATCTACCAATCTTCTGGATTACTGACACCCTCCAAGGGAAAAGCTGTTGTCTTAGATTAGCCAAAGCAGCTACAATGCTGTCTTCCTTAGAGACGGAGATGACTTAGCTGTTTTATCCTTGGAAAATCTATATAATCCGAAGATTAATCCAGAAGACCCTGATCTCTTTGCAGCAAAAGGACACTCCTAACAAACTGCTTTCTCTCTAGCAAAGCTCGCTCTTCACTTCCTCTTTCAGCCTAGAGTAGAAAGAGCTGTAATTGTCCTAATAAAAGCATTTTAGCATCACGGATAGCAACTGTCATAATATAATTTCTTGCCTAGACAAAATTTACCCAGAGAGTGAAATGGTTCCTGCATTCCTCACTCTGAAAAGAGAGTTAATTGCTGTTAGTTAAACGAAAGCACTGGGGAGACTAGATGAACAGCTTTCTCCTGGATCTCCTACAGGTATCTTAGGCTACAAAATACATGGTGCTGTATGTGTGTTGACTTGAAAATCATTGTGGGATACGAAATAATGCACATCGCCTCTCTGAGCTGCTTCATTAGCCAGATTTACCTCCAAGGTTCCTGTTCCAGGCAAGTGTGCGGGTCTTGCATACAAAGGATCAGCCTCGGCTCGCTGCAGCGCCAGCCGCGGCTTTTGTCCGCCCGCGAGCGGGAACGGGGAGGGCACAAAACAGAAACAAACCGTCCCTGCAGAAGCAGCCGGTCAAATTAGCAGGGCACTTCAAACACAAAGATCTGCAAATTCTCACTTTTGCTCCATTTTAGAGACAGAGCAGGAAAACCTCTTTTAGCAACACAACAGAGTCCTTGACATACCGCTTTTAAAATAACTAATCAATCAATCTCTCTCTGCCCTTGTCCATCTTGTAAGAGAAAAGATTGAATGCAGTTTGAAAAGGAATGGCCAAGAATTGTGCGACAGAGCAGAAGCCAGATCTAAAACAAGCGGTGAAAGCTGAAGATGTCCCTGTCCCCTGAACCAGGTGGCCAGGGCGGCCGGGTCCCAGTGCGGGAGCTCAGGGGTGGCTCAGGGCTCACCACAGGCACAGTCACCTGGCCACCCCACCTGCTCCTACCAGTGACTGGGGGACACCGTGGAGTGCGACCTTTCCAAATGCACGTAAAATACTGCGGATCATCTCTTGTCCCGAGGGCATGTGTAGCATGAAGCTGAAGGCGGGCTCGCGGTTGGCAGGAACTGTGTGGGGCTTTCTGTTTACATTTATTTGTGTACAGACACCGGCTTGTTTGCTGCTTTTGCTAAATTACTGCCCTCTGCATTTTCTTCGTTTTACATGCACTGCAGTTAAATGACTTTTTCTGATAAATATGGAAACTTGATGACTAGAAAAAATCCTTCCATGTCAATTCTGCAGTTCATATTCATGCTGAGATTGTATCTAATTTTGAAAATCTTCACACTTGTGCCCTGCCATCATGTGTAATCTTTTATGCATGGCTACCTCCACTGCTGCCGAAGCAGTTGCTATGCGACAGATGAACCTGCTCCGTGGGGCCCTGACATTAGTAAAAGCAAATTGACCACAGGAGCACTAATCTAGCATGAAAAGCAGTTGGTGCCGTGCATTTCCTGGAGAAGGATTACCTAATCAACAAGCAAAACCTCCTTTTAAACGTGAGCTGAATTACCTGGCTCTGGATTTCCCTGTTTCACACCTTTTTGGTCCAGCAGATCACCCTGAGGAGTGAGGTCTGTGCGGTGCACTGCTCAGGAAGCACGGGCTCACCCCGGATCGGATTCTTCGGCTCTCACCCTGACCTGCTTGCAAATTTGTCATCGGGCTGATAGCTGCTGCAACTTGTTTCTTCAAGGCTGCCAAAAACCGGTAACGAAGACAAATAATGACAAAAGGTGGTCAGAAAACAGTGAATGTCACCCTCTTATCACCTCGCTGAGGAGCTATATGAACTCCAAGTGCCAAAGAAGGGTTAGATGTGAAAGTGGTCACCTAATTCGCATGGAAACCGGGGTATCGTGCCTTCCGCTCAGAAAGCAGCACAGCACACCGCTGCACTGCGCGGAGACAGTGATCTCAGGGGAATTACACTTTGCCAGCCAGATCACTACTAACATCATTATTAGTGATTTAACCCTGCAAGCACTGGGCAATTTTCTTTGAATCCATCACCAACCATATGATTATATTAGAGAAAATGAGTCCTGACTCACAAAAAGGTTCATCTGACCTCTACCCTGGATGTTTCTGAGCAGGATGAGGCTGATAATCAACTGTTTCCTCCTAGAGGTAGAACGGCTTTTTAACCCTTATCTTGTCACAGGTAAACAGAGTTGATGGAAAAAAGTGACTTCAAAAGCCCCTTCTGAAGCAGCAAAGGTTTTATAATGTGAAGCATTTTCGGGAGAATTACAGGTGCTCCAGTGCTGGAGAATCCAAATGTGCCCAGTCGAGGGTGTCTGCAACTTCACTACGTGCCAGCGAGACTCGATTTATTGCATAAAAGACAGGTTCCCCTGCCCTCTTCTGTTGTGGCGCACCAGAAAGAGATCTACCCATCCAGCCTGCAGTGCTGCACGTCAGAATGCTTTGCACCCCGACACTACAGAAACGGCATCTCGGGTCCCAGACCTCAGCGTACGGCATTCAAGGCTAGAGCCAGACCTTGGCTGCACTGTGACTACAGCCCGGTTCGTGCCAATGGCCCAACGCGCTCAGCTCTCAGCGGGGATAAGGTGGCTCGAATTTCTCGGGAGGTGTTTGGAGCAGGGCGGGATGAGAATTCGATGACATCTTCATGGGGATAATACTGAAAACTGATGCATCGTAAGGCTTAATAAAGGAACTCAGATAGGAAAACAGAAGTTGCTTCTTACAAAACCTTAATCTCTTCCTTAACTCTTCGTTTGCCTCAGCTTCTGAATGTGATAGCAACTTCAAGAGAACTTGCTGTCTTTAAAATAATTGTTTCGTTTAGCTCATCAAATGAGTTTTATTTCTGGTGCTGCTGCTGTTTATGACTAAACCCTTGTTAAAGCGTGCGGTACAGGGGTTACTGACTGTTCGCTGAGGGACTTGGTGGTACAACTTCCATTAACCTTAATAGGATCTACACAGCTAAATCCCCACCCTGAATATTTAACCTCCACTGTCTCTGGCTCTTCTGCTCTGTATAAATTGCCTTGAAGAGCAAAATAAACAAATGCATATATATGTTGCCCTTGGCATAGTGCTTGAGCATATGCAGCATATATGCAGCATATATTCACGCTAATCTCAGATGGGTCCTGCCCCCAGCCTGATCATTGCCCCCTGCACATCAGCGCAAGAGTGGCTCACCTTGCGAGCCTTGCCCTACACATGTGTACAAAGTGCTTCCTATCAGCTAAGTGTCAGTTCTTTGCAATTTTGTGTCAACAGCGTTTTGTGCACTGTTATCTACTGCCCCAGCTATGATGTCCCATGCTTGAGAACTTCTGTTCAGACTCATCACAATTGAACCAAGACCAGAGGCAGGACCGGTGAGAACCTGGAGTAAGGCTTCAGTTCATACTCGCACAGGAGCTATTTTGTTCATACTGAACCAGCGGTCTAGCACAGATTATGTCTAGCAACATTATGCATTGGATAAGTTCAATGAACCTTCTAGAATTTCACACTGTGCTTTTTGCCACATACATTGACTATGAAGCAACCTCTGTGCCATAGAACCACCATCTGGTGACTGGAACATGGTCTGCAAAACACCCCGTAGTTCTCAGCAAATGTTCACTTCCCGTGTCCCGGCTCCACAGCCTCACCATGTGCTGTACATCAGTTGCCACCTCAGAGTTCTCGCCCAGAAGTGGCTGCACAACAGTAGGTGGTAAATACTGTAGTTGTCTCCTACGTGTGCAGACACATGTTTAAAAGGCAGGACCCCTATTTACCCTCTCAGGCGCCAGCTGGTGTAAATCAGCCACTGGCTCCAATTGGCCTCTTGTAACTGGAACACGAGAAATGTGGATTCTCTTTCTGGCTTTGTCTCCTGCCCACTCTCCAACCACAACTGTGTCATTTCACTTCTCCATGCCTGCTGGTTAAAACATGTCCCTTATCGACAAGATACTGATGTTCCTTCTAGGCTGCATTGATGTACTCATAAAACATGTTTAAAAAGAGCTAGGTGTTATTTGTGGTTAGTTGAAAAAAGACAGATGAACATGTTAGACCTCAGTACCCAAGCCAGGAGACCCTGTGAATTCTTGGCCTCAAGGAATTTTCTGAGCATCCTGACACTTCCTGGGGACACGGATTTACTCAGGAAACGTGACATCTCTGCACAGCTCTTACCTCCAATGGACTATTTCCTCCAGCAAAGGTCCCGGTGCAGGGTACGTGACTGGAAGGTCAGTAAATCCATGCAGCTTCAGTTGTCGGCCATTGCATCCTTTAACTTCCTTACGAAGGCACCAAACACCTGCTAAGAACCAGATTCAATACTCTCAATGTAAAGCCACTGTGAAACTGCTCCTCCGCCAATTAGAGCTCCTACTGTTTTCATGATGAGTTTAAGTACATTTGGTTTTGCCCCAGGTTTAACTAGTTCCCTTTCTCCCTTCTTCATCCCTTCCTCCCACAGAATGCGTGCACACAATTCGGCACATATCCTTATAAAGAGAGAAATTATATCTGTTCAGTCTTGACTTGAGTAGAAGCTTTTAGGACGTGCTACGACCCAAGGAGAAGGGCTGTCCCGCCTGGCCGCCATGGGAGCCAGCTCCGGTTCCAGAAAGGCACCAAGGTGCTTCCGCACAGCGTTCCGCCTGAGAAACAAAGCACCGGTGCATTGCAGGGCGCCCCAGCTGCGGCTCAGGGCTGCACCCGTGCTGCTGCTTCCACACCTGAGGGCACCATCTGGACGGGACGTACTGGCCGGGCAGGTGCTGGCTCGAGGCTTGCTTTGCTGTATGTCAATGCACAGAACGAATACACCCCCCCTCAGACCCCACTGCCTTTCCCAGCACCTGCTTCAGCTTGACTTTGTTTTCCTTGAAGGTAACTGATGAGAATTATAGAGATGAGATTGTTCAAAACTCATCAGTGTTTTGTACAATGGCCTTCATGCTCCCCTCTTTCACCTGGAAATACCTCACTTAATTGCTCCCACCATCACATATGGGGCTTCTGCCCATTCATGTTCATTTAATCTCTCCTATTGTTCATCAGAGCTTTTCTTCTGTCCTAACAGCCACTTCTTTCTTTGGAGCAGTGGCTCAAATGATCATTAGGCAGGGCAATGCTCAAACCCTCAAGGGCTACAATTAGGTTTCGGGGTTCCGTGTGGGAGGACTGCACTAGAATACGATAATCCTTTATCCTTTAATGATCATTACGCTCTCAATGTATTAGTAAAACTCATTTCCTATCCTTCCGGATATGCAAGACAAAAGTAATTAAAACAAAAATTAAGCAGCTCTGCTGTATGGAATAACAACAAGGGTTCAAATTCTGTGTTCAGCCAAGCTCCAACAGGCCGATTCTGTGCCTGAGAAAGCCCCTGGAAGGTCTCTCGCTGGCCCTGGCTGGGCACGGGCAGCTGCACGTGAAGTAGCTGAGAGCTTCACGCTTATACCCGCAGGCAAAACCATCCCCTCTACCTCACCATGAAAAGGGCAACTTCCCCTTGCTCCAGAGATCAGCACCGTTTGTGAATTGTTCCACCTGGTTTCCAAACGCTTGTGAGAGTCACCCGGCCCCTGCTCCCATCTCCCTGTGAGATGGGGATTCTGAGATAGCATCCCAAGCTTTATGCAATTTCTTTTCTTTTAATAATAAGCAATGACCAGATATACTACATGCAGTTTACAGATAAATAGTTTCTATTTCAGCATCTGTGACCTTCTCTCTTACATTTCAGTGTCCCTGAGAGCTGAGTTTCTGTCCCTCAGCACACGGCCCATGAGGACTGGGGGCAGAAAGGCATGAATTTCAAACTCAGAGCTGGGAGGAGAGGAGGGTAAAAAATCTGAGCCCAAACTTATACGTTCCATGTGATGAAAACTAATTATCAAATCAGAATGCATTACCATAATTGTTTATATCTGTGTTTTAAGGAATTTGCTGTCTTCTGAATCTAATAAACGAAGGAACTGAAGCTTGACTGCTACAACAGTTTTTAATCTGCTTGGAAATTAGTCCAAACAATAAAGAAATGGTTTCCAGTATTACAAGAAAATGTTACAGTAAGGAAAGAAAATGGCAGGAAAAGAGAAACCTTTAAAAATTAAAAAAAAAAAAAAGAAAAAAAACCAAACAGAACTGCTTAATTATTAATTGGGGATAATGAGGGGCAGATTGCACCTGGCTCACCTGGAGCGTGGGATAGAAACAAGGGCGTTTGAAGCACTGCCCTTGGCTCTCCGGCCCCACGCAACCCACGGGCAGATGCCACACGGGGGTCCCTGGGCAGACACCACACGGGGGTTCCCAGGCGGCCGGGCCCCCGTGCAGGGCTGGGGGAGCTGGCGGTGACAGGACAGGACAGTCCCACCCCACCCTCACCAGTGCCCGGCAGCTCCCTGAGCTTCAGCAGCAAATGGATACCGCGCACCCTCCATGGGACAGCTGTTCAACATCTGCCAGCCGCCATCCCCGTGCTCTCCTCCCACTCAGCAAGGCCGTCTTCAGGCTTCTGCTCACACCTCTGCAGCTCAGGCAGGTTAATTTAAAGGATAAAACACCAGATACAGAATAATTGCTTAAGAGCAGCCAAAGCAGAGGTTTAGTATAACTATGTTTAGTATTAGCACAGATCTTCCATCCTATTCTTAGCCATAAAAGAGAAATCAGTATTTTTCACCATATATCTCACTTCTACAGCTGTTCACATCCTCACATCGTGCACATAGTTGTTAGAGATGCCTAAGATTAAACAAGCTTCTGGCAAAGATTGCAAGGTATGCAGTTTTCTGTCAGATGGGGAGGACTGTGTGGGAGGTTAATATTGTCAGGCACACCCAACGAGAGCAGTAACCGCACAAAGGCCAATAATGGCCCTAAAATCAACAACACTTTGGAAATTCATCTCGACATAATGTTTCACAGGCATGGTCAGGGGGGTCTGTCTTTGCTTCCTAATGAGAATACGTTTGTGTCACCTGAGCTCAGCTGATTTCTGTAGCCCAGGTTCAGCAAAGTCTCTAAGACCTGAATGAGAAAAGAGAGTAAATAAATGGTACTTTAACCTATTCTTGACCTTGCCGATGCACAGAGCAGGGGGGAGGAGCAGACCGGCTGTTAGTGCTGTTGCCTGTATTACACCTGCACTGGGCACAAAAGGCAACTTTGGTTCCAATCTTTCAAGGCACCAAAGCTGGCACAGCTTTCAGCAAGCCTGCTGATTCCATGGTACACCTCATCTGCCCAAAGCTGAGTGTCACTGATCCCATGCTTGGACGTTACGGCTCTCAGTCCCGTATTTATCACCTGCTTAGTTTTGCACAGAATGGCAAACTCAGTGACACCGCGCTGCAACATTGCAGGGCCGCAGACCTGCTCCAGAGGCACTCTGAGCAGGGGCTGTGCTCTGACTCAGGAACAATCTCTGACATTTTGGCTGTTGCAGCCAGCTAAAAATATCCATTTAATCACGATGTGGCCAAAATAATCTTTTGCAAGGGTGAAGGAGTGTGCAGACCTTACTGTATAACGAGTAGGCAGGGAAGCCCGGTTATTCTGCCCGGCGGAGCCGGCGGCGCTTGCTGAAAGCAGAGGTTGGCTGTCCGTCTGCAAGGCGAGGTACGGCGCTGCAAACTCCTCACTTCTCTCTGCCAATGAGAGGTTCTCTCCCCCTTTCCTTTTTGGGGATTAAAGCAGCATTTGTGGCTTGCTGAAAAAACAAACAAACAAACAACAAAAAAAGAAACCAAAAACCGCCACAAAGCTTGTAGAGGACGTTCTGTTTCTGGTCCCGCTGACGTGCATCTCCCACTTGTTCCTGAAACTTCTGCAGTAATAGGTGTCTGTTGTGCGGCTGTGTGCAATCTCAAACAGTTCTATAGCAGCATCTCCTCTGATGTCTCATTACTCTTGAAAACAAAGTTGTGTTAGAAGTGTTTGCTTTCCTTCCTTTTTGTTTCGAGACTTTAATAGGCAGCTGCTAGAGACTGATTCTGGTTTTTTAAAATGCTCCATTCCTGAGCATCGTGTGCCTCCCAGATGGAGACCAGGCCTGGGCTACGTGCTTAACCGAGCTGCTTTCCTTGGGAAGGTTCCACAGCTGAGACGTGACCTGCTTCCAGACTCCGATTCAGTTTCTGAAGGAGAGCAGCCCATGGCTCCTCAGCCCTCCAGGCAGCAATCACGCCTTACTGACTCGGGCCGAGCACAGCGTTAGCCTCAGTAATAATAATGAGTTGTGAAAGGACTTCATAACCGGGTGTGCGAGGTACAGGATATTTGGAGAGCAGAGGTCGGCAATATTCTCGGGGATAATGGCATTATTTCAGGGGCATCTCTCTAAGCAGTGTGTATGAGAGCAATTTGTACCCCGCGGCCCCCATCACCAGCTTTCCTGCTGCCAGCACATGCTGCCGTTTCCCAGCCATTATCCAAGCAGGCATTTCTCCTTCAAACCCTTTGGAACCACAGACTTTTGGAACCTGCCTCCTAGAAGGTGTTTAGCACACCAAATACAATAATTAAACGTAAAAAAGTGAACTATGAGGAAAACAAATCCAGAGATTGATCTGTAACACTTAATGTAAACCTTGCTATTTAAAAAGTGCTATAGATTGTGTTGTACATTCCTTCTGCTAGGACGGGTACATTACAAGTAACCACAACGTTGCTGCCCCAAAGAACATGATTTCAGCTTCTTCCAGCTCGCTATAGTGAACATCCCTATCACAGCGGAAAAACATTTCCATGAGAAATCTCTCAGTTCCTTGCAGGTGCCCTGCATAGTGCTCACACGCTTGTTCTGCCCGCTGTAACAAACCGCTGGTTGTTGCTACAACAGGAGTCACTTGGGGAGGATGCGAACACCCTGCAATACCCCCTGCATGGAAGAACTTCTCTTTTGACCCCTTTCAGCCTCTCAGTTTTTGTCTTCTTCTCATCAAAAGATTTGTATGCTGAAATCATCATGTACAAACTCAACGTTTTTGCATTTGAATCATATTTATACATCAGCTTTCTTTCCTCCCCCCCATTTTCTTTTGTACATCTTCCTGTGCCTGTAAATGCCCAGGAAAAGCTGTAGAGTATATCCTTTTGGGTCCCAATTAAGATTCCGAACTGCTGTTCTCTGTATGATAACAACCTGAAGTGCTGACAACACGATACCTGTCAACAGGCAAATGAAGGCCAACCATCTGTTCTACTATAAATTGTCTCCATTACTCTCAACTCGAAAATCCGCTTTAAAGACCCCCCAATTATTTAGTAACGTGAGCCAAAAATGCAATGTTATTTTAACTGGAATCGTCATTGTGCACAAGAAAAATAAACATTAAAAGCTCTGAACAAAGAAAGATCTTTGAAAAGCTGTTTTGTACCTGGTTTTGCGTGCACGGCTCGGAATGGCAGAAGCAAAGAGTATCGGATCAGTGCTGGTGGAAAACCTGAATTTCAGTTGGTAGGGAGACGGCCGTGCGCTCCCGCTCAGGAGCCTTTTGTCTCAAAACACGGTGATTACTGGCGTAGACTCCAGCACACAGCTCGAGCTCTCCCGGACGCGCGGCACCGAGCGTGGCCGGGCCCCGGTGCTGCCCCATGCGCCACCTGGTGCACCGCGGGCTCCGCGTGCTGCTCCGTGCAGAGCCGCATCCGCACGGGGTCCTGAGCGAGGTCGTCGGCACCCCAGCGCCGGTTCAGAGGTGAGATACCAAGGGAAAGGGCTTCAAACCATTGTGACCCGGGCCTGTGTTTGTGTCACTGACATTGCGTTTAGTTCCATCATCTTTGCGTCCAGAAGCAGAGATCAGCAAACCAGGTACTAAAGGAAGGGTTTAGCTCTTGCCTGAGTCTCTGGCTTCCTGTCCCTAGAACAATCCCTGCTCCTGAAGGTGTCCTCAAGCCCTTGGTGATGTGCAGAGACTAGTTTGCCTATGGTACACTAACCCAGATCCTTTCAGAAGAGCAAGAGTCCCAAAACCCAACTTCATCTTGTTAAAGTCTGCTGGAAAAGGCCAAAAAACCCAGATGGTGAGTTCAGGCCAGGTTTGCAACACCTTGCTACATCACCTACGCCTGTACGGAGAATGTAAAACAGGACACAGAATCAGAATCCACGTGCATATAAACAAACACATACAGTGCAGGGCTGACAATCTAAGCCAGCCTTTCCCTGTGTGGTCACCAAAACACATCAGCAGCTGGTTCAAGCGAGCAGGACAGTCTTCAGAGCTGCCCAGAGCAGGATTCATCCGCTGAACATATATATCCCCAGAGCCCTGCATGCAACAGTGCTCGGGGTTCTGAACACTGCACTCGTTACAACTCTATTTCGGTCAGAAAGTCAGAAAGCTAAGTAGTGTAAGTATCAATCTATGGCGAAACTATATTTAACAGCTATCTGAACTTTTAATACCTAAGGATTACAGATGGCCAAGCTATCAATGGCTGGCGGGAAAGAGGCAGAAACGCACCTGGGCAGATGCAAGAATCAGGGCATGGGGTTCTCCTGGAAAACCTGCAGGCACCTCCAGGACGATGTTCAGGGGCAGGTGCTGCATCAAAGCTGCAAATGTGACAAGGAAGAAAACACAAACTAGTGAGACACAGGCATGTCAATGTTTCTGTTGCTGTGATGACTTTTACAAAGCCATTCGCCTTTGTAACGCCTTACTGGCAAGATAATCATTGCAATTTGCAATACTTAAATGACACAGAAACACTGTGAAAACCTCTGTAAAACGCTCAGCACCGGAAGGACAGTACCTGCTCCTAGGCTAGGGGCCTTCCGAGATTAAATCACAGCTTGGTACACAGACCTGTGTTCAGTTTGTGCTCTGTAGTACTTACTAGGGAAGTTAAACAAAACGGAATCAGTGAGTAATAAGATGACACAGTTGTCTGCATTATGAAATGCATTTTTGAAGGTTCATATTTCTTCTTTTATACATAAGGCAGGAATTTATAGGCTGTACTAGATATTTCCAAGAATTCAAAGGAGGCAAAGGTAAAAGTTGGTTTAATGAATCAGAATCTAATCAGTGTGACCATTGGAATATATGTAAATGAGGAAAATCATTGCCCTTCCACAAGTAAGTTGCAGCCTTCAACAGTGGTCAGAATTTGCATTTGCCGTGACCCTCGAGACATGGTTTTCAGCTTATGGACTTCAAATTGTTCCTTGTAGAAATTCCTGTGCAAAGGAAAGCTCACCACCTCTGCGATTACTAAATTACTGGGTAACCTGACAGAAGGTTTGGTTTCTGGTTGGGTTTGTCATTCCTCTTCCTGAAACCTGCAGCCTAGATTTCACCCAGCAGAGTCGTGTTTGCCTTGGCACTGGCTCGACCACGCAACTGCTGCGTTTGCTGCTGGTATTTACAGCCTCCGACTGGTGTGAATAGCCATGGGACTGACACACACACCCCTCCTTGGACAAGTCTTTTAAATATAATAAACCACAGTGCTGTCTGCAGCTCTGCCAGAGTATATCATCTGAACCAACGCGGATTGCTTAAAGAGAATCGCCAGCCCTGACACCTATATTCTGTATGTATTCAATGAGCTTCTTATTACCCGGTGCAATACAGCCTCTAAGTGCACACGCTTCTGCCTCCGACCCCCCTGCAGTCAGGAAATCCCACTGAATAGTCAAAGTTGTAAGAGTTCATTAAGTAGGTGACTCATAGAACAGCTGGTCTAGCTCCAAATAAACTCCGTTATTAACTTGAGCCAAATTGAAACAACATCACATTGAGTTAAATTTTCATTAAATCTGGAACAAATCTGGAGAGAATATAGGGAATATGTTTTATTAAATCTGTGCTGAAGTCCCAAATCGAGGACTCCCCTTCTCTGAGATGACATGTAGACAGTATAATTTCTCATTGTCTCAAACCTAAGCAAGGTTAAATCATGCACCAAATGTAACCCAGGTTAGATCGCACAACCAGATTCCCAGTTCAGATCTACATTCGGTGGTCACATCTCTAGTCACCAAGGAGCTGGAGATTTGGGGCAGGGGGAGGACATCCAAGGAGATGAGTCTCCACAAATAAAGGCAGAGCTGGCTTGCGTGCCATGGCTGCTTACCCCGCGACCTACAGCTGCCCCTCGGTGCTGCAGCCCGAGCGGCTCAGGCAGGAGCTGGATACACCTCCTGAACAACCATGGCACAACAGCGTCCCCTCAAAAAGTGAAACACTGCACCTATAAATACCTATTAACTGATGCAATGTACAATAAGGGGATGAGGAAACATATATTCAGCTGTGACAGGTATTTCAAAGCACCACATAATTAGCTTTGTTTGGTTATTTTAATTTTGTTTTTATTGGCAAGATGCAGCCTGAAAAAAATCTACTAATTAGATAGGAAGTTCCCCTGAAGACATCTATCAACTGTTTCTATTAATACAGGCAACTGCGAGTAAGCAGGTAGGAAGGAAAAACATTCAGAAACAACTTTTAGTCAATTAAATTGAGGTCCGGATGCAAAATACTTTCCCCCCATCAACAAATATTCAGTCACACTTCCCAGAAAATTGGCTAAAAAGTTTTTTTCAGAGTGAAAGATAATCCTAAAGCTGAGGATCACATCAGACTTTTCATTTCCATCTACTTTATTTCTCATAACTGCAGCACGGTAGCACTAAGTCCATGATCTCTGTGGATTGCTGAGCTCCATGGAGAAAGCCAGCGTTACTGCTGGTAGGAGATGTGTGCACGCAGTTACAGACATTGCTATTGTGTTGGACGCTGAAGCTTCTTTAACACCTGCATTTCTTGGCCATACGTAGTTACAGAGCAACAGCACAGAGTATGGAAGCATCACCAACTAGTGAATCTGATTCCTCCCAGACAAAACAGTAGGAAATTTTTTAATAGATATTCCTTCAACTCACAAATTTAAAAAGCCCTTTTCTGACACTCAGGCTGGCCAGACACCGATTTGTCACGTTGCCATCGGAGCTGCAGGCCAGGCTGTCTGTCAGGTGAGGCTGGATGGTGCAGGAATGCGTTAGCAGCCTCCAAGGAAAGGTGTGGATTTGTCGGGTTTCAGTAACACACAGCCACAACCCGAACGCAGTGTCCTCTGCTCCTGACGATGCCGCGGGGCAGCGGGGAAGGAAGCAGGGCAGTAGCATACAACTTAACAGACATTTGCCCAATATTTAGAGTGTTTGTTCCAGTCTGCCTGCGCAGCCCAGAAAGGGCAGAAAACAGCCACGTCCTCTTCACTGTGCGGGTGGGAGCTGCAGCAACAACCCTCAGTGGCTCCTTTAGAACTGCAGTCATAGAATCATAGAACCATAGCATCATTTTGGTTGGAAGAGACCGTTAAGATTGAGTCCAAACATAGCCTAAACCTAGCACTAAACCATGTCAAAAAAGCCTCATCTACACATCTTTTAAACACCTCCAGGGGTGATGACTCCTCAGTTTTCTTTTTTCTTCAAATGGAGCCTACGCAGATGCCTGGCATTGCATTGGCACCACGATTAGAGTGCTCACTGTAATATCGCTGATAAGCTCAGCTGGGATGCTTACTTGTGTGTGCCAGAGGGAACAGGCAGTATGGGCAACCACCTGCAAGAGAAGAGCTAACACGGCCAAACGCCCGGGCGGCAGATCTTGGATCCCAAGAGCCTGAACAGCCCCACAGCAAACCTCTGGGTGAGCAAGGAGCCTAACGTGGGGTCTGGACAAACAGGAATGCCTGAGCGAACGTCTCCTTCAAGCATGGTGTGGGGATTCCTGCCATGGGAAGGGGCGGACGCGGAGCCAGCGCCAGGAGCTTGGCAAGGCGAGCCCCCCAAAGCGAGTCACACAGTCCGTGCTCCCGACAGACCGGGTGCTGAGCGGGGCAGCTCAGTGCCCAAGCCTGAAAGAAGCGCCACTGTAATTCCTGATGTACACAGACAGCATGCAGATAGGAGGAAAGGAACAGCTGAACAGCGAATTGCTAAATAGATACAGCACACGGTGCTCTGTGTAGCATCTCTTTTCACATTTATAAAATAACCAGATCTCATGCTTATTTTGCTTCCCTTCTCTATATCTAAATTCATATTCTTTACCACCTGCGTGTGCAGAATGGAATAAATAATGATTACCACTGTGATGGAGAACTACTGCTAAAATCCCAGTAAGTCATCAAATGGTTGTTACGTACAAAGATAATGCAGTCAATAGTGGGGCTTTTTCAGCAGGGTTAGGCAGCAACACTCTATGTGCATGTTTTATGAGTTACAAAAATGGGTATTTCGGTATAAGCACCACATGTAGATCAAACTGACAGACTCCTTTGGGATTAAGCCCCATCACCTTCTGAATGCAAGACAAGCATAAAACCACTGCAGCAGCGGGGAAAAAATCAGCTTGAAAATAATTAACCAGCAAGGCAGCCACCCATAATGATATTCAGCAGAACACATTAGGGACAGTTTGCTGGGAATGCACAAGAGCACTCCAGTTGTTTAATTAACATTGAAACGGCGGTTCCACAAGAACTAAAAATCCTGTTAATTTATGTGTCTCTTAATGATGCTCATTTAAATACTGTCAACTTTTCTCCAGTTTAATATTCATGATTCCTAGTCATTAAAACACCAGGCTCAGCTCGCGGATTCACTGCGAAACACAAATTGTTTGATGATGATGTCAGTTCTTAAAAAGTTTTTTCCCCTTAAAGTGTAAATCTCCCAGCATTCGTCACCAGGGTCATCGCACTCTAGTCTGTAAATATTATTGTTATCACTCATATAGTACAATAAACTACAATGTTCTTTCTCACCTTCAAAGATGAGCCCTGCTTGCCTACTCAGCAGTTATTCATGTAAAGGTAGTTATCTTTTTATGATGGAGCATCTCGGCTGGTTAAAGTAATGGCTTTATATATTGGGATACTGGGCTCAGGTCCCACTTTAGATTATAAAACCTGTTTTCATCCAGGGCAGGAAACATCACATTCAGAATAATTCTGGTGCTGAAAAGACACTTGCAGCTGGATGTTGCGGCGACGCTGCGGTGTCAGCAGCGGGCGGGTGTTGCCCTCCCAGGACAGGCGGCCCCGGGTGTGGGTGAACCCCGCGTTCCACGGGGTCCTCACCGCCCCGCTCCCCGCGCCGGCGCCCCTGCTGCTGACCCTGCACTGAAACTATAGCGTAGCCTCCTGTGACCGGACTTGTGGAGAAAAATACCACGTATTGATCCTATGCTGGCAGAGAAAACCCCTGAACGCCTGTGTAAATTCAAAAATAAGTTTAATTATACACTTAATCTTTCACCTCTGTTACAAGGGCTTAGATTTCAAGGAAAAGTTGCACATTTTCACCAAGGCAGGGAGCGGGAGGTTTGGGACGGGACAGGTATGGACAACTGAATGTGGACATTTAAATGACATTCTTTTACAAGTGCATTTCTTCCTACTGTTTTTCTTGTAAGTACCAGAACATGGCACCGTCTTAATTTCCTCTTTCATTGGTGCCTCGTTTTCCTAGGCAAGACATACTATTACTTTTACTCTTCATTTTAATACCCAAACAAATTGGAGTCTCTCTTGTTAGGTATTGTACTGTTTTCTCTAAGTGGGTTGTACAACACATTAAGGAAGAGCACGGGTCCAGGCTAAGAAGAGGTTGCACAGCAAGGGCGACTGAAAGCCCGTGAGCAGGCGGGCTCCACCGCACACCTGCGGCCAGCTGACTCCCCTCTCCTCGGGGCTCTGTCATTCCCGTCAGATTTCCAGCACACATTGAAATGCAACAGTGCCGTATAATATTTTCCGAAAGACAGTTTGTTTGGCATTTTAGACAGACACCCAACACAACAAAACCTTCTTCATTATACACAGAGAAATGTATCCTGTGAACCAGGCACACAGGACTTACACGACCTGATTGGTGGCAAAGCCAATATTTATCACCTACCTCTGCTCATTTCATTGTTTGTGTGTTATTCTTTCTCTGTTGTTTCATATTTACAATTTGCATTTCATAACCAAACAGCTTAATGTGCTTTACCTAGAGAAAAACAGCCACAACTAGACGGTCTAGACATGATCTTAATTACCAAAATGCTATCCCGTGTCTGAAATGCTTTTACGCAGCTACTGTTGCTATTTTCTTCCATAAGTGTTGCAATTAGGCAAATAATATGTATTAACTTATTGTGTACACATTATAATGTAATATACCTTATTTTCAGCATCATCCATCCCTGAAGAGATCTTTCTATTTATTTTACTAGTCTAAATGTTCTATTTTGAGCCAGAGCCTTTTTTCCATTATACCTCACAAAGGCCTAATTATTAAATGCAGTTTCTTGGGAGCGTAGTTTTGGAATACAGCCGGATACCTGGTACTAACATGAAATACATGCCCGTGTCTATTCTGCTTTAATCCGTAATAGATTCTCTGTGATCTCTAGATTGATCTATGACTGATCTGTGCAATTCCAATGTCCCTTTTGTTTTTCATACTGATCACAGGGGAAAAAAAAGTAAGAAAAAAAAATCTTTAAAAAACCTTATTAACGTATTAATTTTCTTGGGGAGAAAAGTTGGAATCACGGAAAAAAGATGGAGGACTTGGGGCAAAATATGTTGATTCTTCCTATGGTCACATCCGTCTGTTTTCCTCACTTCAAATAAATTTGAGACCATAACCCTGGTCTGATAACTTCTACAGCTCTTCTGCTTTGGTATTTGTACCTGCAGACCGCACCCTTCTGCCACTGCTGTCAGCAGGCAGTTTCCTCTTCTGCAAATCAGGCATTGTCTGCACACTGGCTCCCAAATGAAAGCTCCCACTACATTAAATTGGTATTTTGTATAGCCAGCATGAAGTAATCAGCATATAATGTCTATTCCCAGTACATTTATTTACTAAACTTCTTCAGTGTCCCTAATCTTTGGCACTAATGGTTCAATAATTAAACAAATTATAATGAACAGTCTTGTCTTGTTCCTTGTTTCTGAAGCACTTGAACCCAATGCATGAGGAAAGTCGTTTCACATGCTAATTCAACTCCAAAAGCATTTTTCATATTTCTCCAACATCCCAATTAAACACAGGGATTTTACTGAGAAAAACACATTCTCTGTACCTATACATTGAGAATAAGCCCCTTTTTTGGACCCCGTGATGTGCTGAATGTCACAGAGGAATTTTCTTGTACCTACCTAAGGGGCTGCTTCTTCTGTAACACGGGCTTGCAGCAGCTCAAGCTTTCTTGCCTCTGTCTCCACCAGGACTTAGTGCAAGTTGCCGCTTTCCGTGGGCTCAGGAGGAACGTGATTTGGAAGGAGTTGGAAAATGATTTGCAAATGTCAAAGTTGTCTGCTAAGCATTGAGTTTCCAAGCAGAGAAGAGCCCTCCCGAAGGAGGACACTTGGGTCCCGAACACTTCCCAGAGGCCTCCAGAGGGTGCAAGACTCTTGCCTGCTTTTAATGACAAAATGGTCACCAGACTATGTACCTCTGTTACACAGCCTTGTATTTCGAAACCCTGCAATGTATCAGCAGGTCCTCCAAGTTTGTGTATTTATTACCATGCATTCTTGCAGAGATATGACACATTAATAACCCCTTTATTTTGCTGTTCCTAAGCACTCCTTGTCCTTACGGCCATCTCAGATCATCCGTTAAAAGTCTGGCTGCTAACGCGTCTCATCCCATCCCCATTGGGAAGCAAAGAACGCCCAAGGCCACAAAGGTCTCTCTGGGCTGTGGCTCTTGTTTCTGTGGCAGTGGCTCTATCAGAGGACGGAGGTTCCGCTGCTTTGCTCCCATTATTGCTTCTGCTAAGTGCAAACTCGTGTCTCTAAGGCTATGTGTTCGTGTCTATGTTATACTTTCCCTAAAACCACCATACCAGCTAATACATATAGCTTTGTAATTGCCTTAAAGGCCCCTCTCTGAGAATTCCAAAGATAAATTCTGTGAGGTATTGCCCAGCATATAATTATTGTGAGATTTTCAGTTTTGTTCACACATTCTTTCCATGCTACTTAATTTCCAACTTTCTTCTTCTTGAATACAAGTGCAGAGTCAGAGATACGGTTGTTCTAATTCTAAAACTGAGAATTTCATGTAATAGTCTATTGATATCAAAATTAAACTGAGAGTATGTACTTTGAGAGATTCAGAGAAATAAAGTATATTCGCTTAAAATGTAGAAATATTCTGATGTCCGTCAGCTCTGGGTTTTACAAACTGATTCCACAGTTGAAGTTTTCAGGGTAGCATCTGGGGTACTTGTCTGTGTGTCCCGTACCGGGCTGACGAGTCAACCCAGGGCTGTGCCAAGAACTAACCACACACTGGAAGCAGGGAGACCCTCCTCATCTCAGTCAAAACCTTATATGCACACACATCACCAACAAACCATGTTCCTTCTGGTTCTGGTTTGATCTTTTCACAGTCCTTGAGAACCTCTTGTGCTGGCATTCGCAAACACGGAGCGTTTAATGGGAGCAGAACACTTCCATGGACACGGCTCCCAGCGGCCCTCTGCTGTCACTGATGTTCCCTTCTGGTGAATCTCCTGGTGAACCACTAGCTATATTTCCCTCTGTCATTATTTTTGGGGCTCTGGTTAGATGTGGTTTGTTTGGGGGGTGGAGGGGTGGGTTGGGGGGTAGTTTGGGGGGGGGGTTGGGTTTTTTTGTTGTGTTTTGTTTTTTAATAAAAGGCATCTTTTAATAGCTTACCTTTGCTCCATATTGAAAATCTAGTGTGCCTTTTTTTTCCACATTTAATATCGATATTAAGTTTTACCTTTATTTAGTAGTATCTCCCCCTTACCCTTGCGGGGGTTTCTTAGATCTCTTTATCTGCTAATCAGACTTTTGATCGTATTCAACATCGTACCCAATTACAGCACAACTTTAAGCTATACATTGGAACTACGCTACATTTTTGGTTTGTACTGTATTTTCTGGTATCCGTATTAGGAACTGCAAACTTTCTTACCAGTAAGTCTTGTAGTTGTTACTCTTTATTTGTTGGAAATTTGTTTCTTAAACTGGATCTTTATAATTTTAGCACAAAACTCATTATATACATTTTTTGCCATCAAGGCAGTATTTTTTCACAGTACAAGCACTATGTTTTATTACATTCAAAAGGCATCCCAGTTCCCTTTCTCTTATAGCTAATGAGCCCTCAGGTGAAATACACTTAACTGGAGCCTAATCAGTGCCTATTTGTTCTTGCTTCCAGCAATGAGGTCAAGAACTTCTGGACCTCCCTTGGCACACAGAAAGCACAGGTTTGACTTACCCGATACATATTTAGAGTTTTGAGAACTCTGGAGCATAGTCCTCCTACAGAGATGTTTGCAGATTCGTGTTAATAAAATCTGCTTTGTTATGCTCCACTGTTGTCTCTTTTGATGTCCTGAAAACTAATCACTATAATAATAGAATTCAACTCTGCCTGGATGAGCTTCATCTATTGCATCCTCACACCCTTATACTTCTGAAATTTCATTTGATTGTGTCAAGTGGCAAACAAGTTGCACATCTGTGGCCACCCTTTCAAACACCAATATTGTCCTTACATTCCAGGTTTTCAGTTCTAACCATTAGGTCACTGACTTCCTTGTGCTGCTTCTCTCCCTGTCCCCATAACTCTTGCATAATTGGATTTAGACTGGCCCCCTTCCGGTCGCAGATGCAGAAGGTATCCCTTGCCACCACTGTAAAATAGCCAATTTGTTGGTAGGAAGAATATTCACATTGGAGGTTGGAGGTGGATGTTTGAACCTCCGCAGCTGGAGCAAAATTTAACATATGTTCCTTCTTTCTGAGAACAATCTCATCACAAGCCTTTTGCTGCTTTATCCCGTTCCATCTCGTGCCCCTTGTGCATTTTAAATGTAGGAAGTATCACCGTCTTTGGATGCTTGTTCAGAGTTCACTGACTGCAGACCTCAAAGAACTCCTTAAATACAAAAGAGACAGGGTTGTGGATGCTTCCACTGGCACTGCACACTGCCTGGTTTAAGTTTCCTCCCATTTAACTGTCTCTAGCACGTACAGAAAACTCAAGCACTGCCTTTGCCTTTGAACTCTATCCCCAGAGCTAAGAGCCGAATTTTCAGTAGTACAAAGCTGAGCCTCAAGAACCCCCGTTCCTTTTGGGACCTGTCCCGTAAGTCTGGCATGTTAATGTCATCAACACCCTAAGAACCAACTATTTCCTACCCCGGATACCCCACTAGTCCCAAACAATCATGCTCCTGCCTCCTTCACCTGAGGACACCCGGGCCTGCAGAAGGAATTGTCAGAATGGTGTTATAAATCTAAGTTTCTTTTACAAAATATCCAGAAAGAAGGCTCCTTTTTTCATTAAAAAAAAATAATTAAATAACCATGTCTCCTTCCTCTTCACAGACTATTGAGGGGGCATTTAAATAGGACAAGGCAAAATCTTAATCCATCATAGCCAACAAAAAGTGTGGTGTTAACATTCTTCATTTGTTCATTTTTGTTTCTTTTAGCGGGTCAGACACATAGGAATAGATGAAGTGAACATAAAAATATATGGCAGATAATAGATCGGAAGTTATTTTTTGTTTTTCCCCATAAGTGAAAATCAAGCTGAGGCTGTAGAATCATGGTCGTGAAGCTATGGAGAGCACAGGCTTCATCCTGTGGACCAGTCAGCAACTTCACTAGGATTTACTTGCAAGAACGAGTGATTGTTTTACCACCAGGGACTTCATGGACATCACGTAGTGCCCCATACTTAGTTGAAATGGATCTTTGTCTTCATCCCGTTATGTTGCTAAGCATGTTTTGGCTAAAACCAGGTTTAGAATGGATTCATAACTGTTTGTATAAATGTGGTGCGGAAGTGCCAGTGCAGCCCCCTCCACTCGTGTGAGGAGCTGGACACTCACGTTTTCGGGTCTGTGCTGCTCCCGTTACAGCCAGTCAGGGCCAAGGAACCGCCTGTCCAGAAAGATCTCTGTACAGACAGAAGAGTCAGAGATCAGGTTCTATAGGGTTTTCACCATCTCGCACCCTCCTTCATGAAGCAGCAATGGTCTCTGAGAAAGGAAGACTGGAGAGGAGCTGCTTTGCAGCAGAGCACCTGGGTGGCTGTAATCTAGAACATTCCACTGATGCCAAGGCATGGCCAGACACCGGAGGAGTGTCGGTGTCTAGTAACCGTTCCAGACCAGAATCTGCAGACTACCTGAGAATGGTGATGCTGCCTAGAGCAAGATCAACAGCAGAGTAATCTACAAACATGCTTCATTTCAGTTATTTATTTAGAGAAATTAAAGTAAAATCTTTACCCTTCTAATTGACCATAGGGACTAAAATATTTTGTGAATGTAAATTACAACTGTGATTAAAATATAAGCTGCACTTTCTTAATATTCATAGTGAAGTCTGCTACAAGCAACATTAACATAAATTCCTATATTTTCTTATCTCTCCAAAACCACATTTTTATTAAAATGAGTAGTTTATTATTTATTATTATCTTTGTGGAAGATAGGGTTTATGCTTCTACAAAGAATCTAAACTCTCGTATTTTCTTTATCCCGTATTTACCAGGTTGCCCTGTGGTTCATTTGTTTGTTAGATGTATTAACCTGCTCCAGCCATATGCCCTTGATAAACAACTGTGCACTAGTTGGTATTCATGTGTAGGGAGTATTTTCTCACAGTAGTGAAGTGATACAGTGAAGTTTATAAGCAAATGATAGTTCAATGTACTTGGTTTTAAGTTCAAATGCTAAAAAAGGCCAAGTTTAAAAATGTTGTAAGAAATATTAATGAATGTTTATAAAGCTGTTTTGTTCTGTTCTCAGAAAAGACAAGCGAAAGAACATGAGAGTAAAGCGCTGCTGATCAATCCAGTCATTCAAGAAATACATAATCCTGTCTCCAGCTATGTGCATGCAAAGGAGCTGAACCCTTCCGGAACTGCCTGTAGCGCCTTAGAACAGCTTAGAACAACTTCTGTTCACGAATGGCACTGCCCGTTTGCCTCCAGCTGGACCCCTGGTCTCTGGGAGGCTGCTCAAGGCCAGTCCTGATCCCGAACAGACCCGTGCAAACCGAAAGCGTAGCCAAGACTCAGGGTCTGAACGAGAGCGACCTCTCACTACGGTGTTTGTACGTGGAAGTGATTTCAAGCAGCAGTTCCTGGTGGTCCTTGCCCAAGCCTGTGACTTTGACCAGCACAGGCAGCGAGTTAAATGATCGAACATACTGAAAGATCCAGCTTACATCCTCCTACGAATATACACGTTGCCCGAGGCCCAGCAGCATCTGCAGGAGCCGTCGGTGGCAAACAGTCACACTCAAGACCCTGAAGTCACTTTGTTTTGACCCTATTTGTGCCCTGGCAAGTTGTTCATCGGGCTGTGCAGCCTCAGCTCCTCTGCTGTCAGAGGACTTTCATCCTTCCCTGCCCAAAGAGTGAAACCTTGCCACCCCTTTCACACGTGTTCTGTACACCACTGCGGGGGGGCTTAGTGGCAACCGCCCTCCCGCCCCGGGCCTGACCCTTGGAGCAAAGGTGAATGTGTTTGAAATGCCAGGATGAAGTCCTTGAACCCCTTCTCGGTAGCACGGAGAGGGTTCCATTGGGGCAGGTCACCCTTCTTTCTGGTGTCGAGTGATGGGTTTCCCGAGTGGATCCGCACTGACAGCTGCTGGTACCCACGGAAAGCAGAAACACAGCACAGACTCATCAATTGCCTGTTGGCTGAGTTCAGTTTGCTCCTTGTCGGTTGTGTGGCTTTAGCTGGTAGAAATCACTACTGAAGGTTTTTTAACCAATATTAAACATGAACAAGTTTCCTGGTGTGTCAATAAACCCTGTGGTTACAAGGAAAATCTTACATCGGTGTTTATTTTTACTTTAAAGACAGCTTCGCTAAAATTTGGGAATGAAAAGCCTTCTTACTTTTGTTAATATGATAGAACATGTAGCGATACCCTCTGTATCGCGCACACTGTCCTCTATGTGGAATTGATTTATGTTGTTATTTATATTACCATACCTAACAGCCTTAATCATGGACTAACATTACATTGTATTTTTGCCATACAAGCACAGACAATAAAATCTCAGAGTTTGTAGTCTGTGTTCCAGGGACTGTAGCCTGTGTTTGTAGTGCGTGAACCTGCCACCGAAAAGCAAAGAGAGGCGTTTCAGGTTAAAAGTGATGTATTTAGATTAACATCGAGTCACTTATGCATAACATGCTGATCATAAAAATAAAATATTAATGTAGTAGCTCTCATCTTTTTGTTTTTCCTTTGGCTTGAAAATGGAGCTGACTGGACAGGTTCACCTTTGTACATAGGTCCTAGTCAATACCACTTCCAGGTTTTCACAAACCAAAGTGATGTCTGACGTCTCCTTTACTATAAGGAATACGGAGTGATTCCACAGAGATTTAGACAAAAGCCAGCAATCACAGTAATGCTGCTTTCACTTTAGGTCTGTAGGTACCTTACTAAAACTGATGTAGCATCTGGAGTGTAGGCAAACGTAAACAGTTTTGAAATCCAAGAGTTTACCCAATTTCCAGGCCCTGTTGTGGCCCTAGAGAGGAGAACATATTCCACCATTTTCCTAGACTTGCAAGAAAATCCCACAAAAACAGTGTTCCTCTGTGCTACAGACTTAATTACTGCTCATGACCACTCGCAGGAGCAGGGATATTTCTCCATGTGACAGGCCCTGCAGTACAGAAGAAATAAGAGGACTGGAACAAGCCACGGGTAGATTTTAGAGGTTCTGCATGTGAAGAAAAACATCAGTTTTGACAAAGACAAAGTGTTTCATTTATAACCAATACCAACACAGCCATTTGATTCACAAGTGACTGAAAGTTTTGCAGCTGAAAACCATTAACTGAAGGAACTATGACTCAGATCCTCAACAGTGTTGAGCCACCCAACTCCCACAGAAATCAAGGCATCTAAATACCTGCAAGGGTGATGGCCTCGTCACCCCTTAATAAGAGAAAGGCTCATAAGGCCGCTACAGGTTAAGAACAAGCAGGAGTTGCAGAAGCCACAGTCAGCTCATTAACTGCTGTTTTGTGCAGATATATTAGTTCTCCTCACACCTTTGCTCCCGGATCTGCTCTGGTTGGTATTCTCAATCATCACTGTGCTCACGCTAAGGCTGCGTTAGCAAAATCAGCTTGCAGGTGT
The DNA here is from genome assembly GCF_036013475.1 of Columba livia. Classification (NCBI taxonomy): domain Eukaryota; kingdom Metazoa; phylum Chordata; class Aves; order Columbiformes; family Columbidae; genus Columba; species Columba livia. The sequence continues at coordinate 741,295 of NC_088609.1, read as the reverse complement.
GTCTTGGATTCTGGACTCATTCAGGAGCATTAACACACTCTGGGTATCTTACTTACATATATCAGAAGTGCAAGAGCCCCACTTCTTCCCAGTATATCTTCTTTACATTAAAAACACAGCAAGGTCTGCAGTATAACTCCATGATTTTACGATCTCTCCGTAGAGATCCAGGCCACATGCCTTTCACCAGAGGTTGCGCCTGTGCTTTGCACGCCTGAGGTTTGTCTTGTATGACTTCAGAAAGTCGCCCATTCCTTCTTTTAGGGAGGACCTAATTTATCTTTGTTCTTCTGCTGCGCCTCGAGTTAAGAGACAGACACATTCATAATGCATGGCTTTGTGATGTGTGCTCCATGACAGCTGCAATCTGTGACCCAGGCACCAAAACTCCTTGAGAAAAGCACTTGCTGAGAGCTGAGTGCACAGCCAGCCAGAGGAACATCCCTTCCTTCACCCCACACTGCAGTGCCCAGGGCAGTCTTTGCTACCCTCCATCCCGTAGCTTTCATTGCTGACAAACCCTTCAGCATCTGCATATTGAGAAATGATACACAAACACACATCTGTCCCAAGCCCATCACTTCATACCCTCTGAAATGTCGGTTTTGGTTTAAACGTGCATTTAGGCAAGGGAGATTTGGGAAACTTTTGATCATAGAATCTATTTGTTTGGAAGAGACCCTTAAGTCCAGCCATTAACCTGGCTCTGCCACTAAACCATGTCCCTAGGAACCTCATCTACTCATCTTCAGAGTGAGCAAAAAACTTAACCAGCAACCACTTTACAAGTGCATAGAACCCATTTCTGCATCTCACGTAACTGAGGTTAATAAACGCAAGGCTTAGATTTGTTCCTTCTGTATGTACCGGGTCGTGTTTTCTGACGAGTCACCTTGCTTTTCTGACTGCTCTCCTTACAGGCTCAGGAAAGAGCACAAGTCCCTTTTAAAAACCTATCAGCAGCAATCCCCTTGCATTCGCTCTCCCGAAACATGGATCAGCAGCTGGCATGGGGGTGCGCAGCACAGACCCCTCCGAGGCGCTGCGGGCGGAACACCGCTGCCTGCTCACCTGCTGCCTGCCCAACAATGCTGCTGCCCACCCAATGCTGCTGCCTGCCCACCTGCTGCCTGCCCAGTGCCACTGCCTGCCCACCTGCTGCCTGCCCAGTGCCACTGCCTGCCCACCTGCTGCCTGCCCAACAATGCTGCTGCCCACCCAACGCCGCTGCCCGCCCACCCGCTGCGGGCACCAAGGCAGCATTTCAGGTGAATGACCTGTGTTCTGCACTGGCTCTGTCTCTTTCAGGTCTGCTTGGAGGTTGCGGCTGTGATTAAAACATTGAGCGGGGTATTTTTCCCAGCTGATCACAATGGTTGAGATCAGTAGATGTTGCAGTAATGGTCCATGGAACGAGGCCCAGGCTGGAAAATCTCCAGTGAAGACCTGTGTCTGAGGAACTCTGTACCTCTGGTTGAAACCAAGAAGGGGGAAAAGTTTCAGATTTAAGTGTTTCATGGCTTAATGTAAAATGTCTCTTTTAACTTACATGTTTCCTTACTGGCAGTGGCTACAGAATTTATCAATAATGTCATGCATGGAGGCAAAGGCTGTAAATAACCCACCTGAGAATGTGACTTTGAAAAAGGAGGAATGTGAATCCCTTTGGGTAGAATTCCTTTCTGGAATAAGTACATGACACTCCAGTTTTAAAATTAGGAGCTCTATTCAAAAGACATTTCTCTCGTATCTTTCTCCTTCTCTTTGCCAAGGCTTTCAGAAAGGGTTTTATTTTTCCTTCATGATACCCTGAGGAAACACCTCTCAAGCCGAGTCAGCATCTTGAGCTGTCTAGAGCATGTTCAAGGTGAGCCTGCAAGGTTTTGCCCTCTGAGAGAACCAGTAGAGAAGCAGGCACGATGTGAACGGGCGGGCACAATCCGCTGTCCGGCGCGGCCGCGGCCAGCACGGCCCGGCTGGCTGCAGGGGACCTGCCACTCAGCGCGAGCGGTGCACCGCGGTCCAGCTCCCCGACCCAGGTGACACAATACCTGCATTCATTCAAAACTGCTGCCCAAACAATTACCTCGGAGCCATAGTTCCTCCCCTGTTTTCACCTGAATGTGTCCTCATTGCTGGCCCGTACCAGGCTGAGCTCCTGGTTCTGTTTGACAGCACAAACTGGGAAAGGTTCCAGCCAAGGTCATCTCCGGTCCCTCGAGGTTGGTCTGGACAGCCCTTGTTGTGCCCAGGTGCTGGTGTGCAAATACTTCATGTAGGGGTGTAAGGTGCAGCCCTATTCTCTTGAGCAGCGATACAGACTGAGCTATAATGTTGCCCTTAGTTTTTAGGAAACTAACACAAATGAGACCTTTCTCAGCTTTCTCCCACTAATGTTTGGTTAGCAAGATCTCCCGAGGATAGTTTGCAATGACTCCCCTCCACAGACATGTCTGTCTTGCCAGTCACCCCGAGAGATCTGCGGAAGGAAATAAACACCAAACCAGACAAACACCTCGTGTGAGGTCCCTCGCTCGCCCAGCAGCCTGCGCGGGGACGGGGGATCTCCCTCCCGGTGTCCACCCACAGCCAGCCTGTGCCTCGGAGCGCGGGGCTGGATTCGATTACACTAATCCTTATTTCAGTTCGTGTAACTCCAGACTACCAGTGATACCCAGTGACTTCGCCACACTGGGAATTCAGTCAAACGGGGACTATTTACTTCAGCCCCTAGAGGTACCACTTTACAAAAATTCCCTGAATATCACTGAAATTAATATTAAGACTTTATACTCTCATGTATTTTTAAGGATTTATATATGTTGAGATATCATTTTTCCTACCACTTATCCTCTTACATACTCCCACAACATCTCATCTGTGGCATTTTCCCAGATGGGGCCCACAGCAACGTTCTTGTAGCTTTTGGCTCACTTAACATTCTCTCCTAACAAAATCCTTGATTTGACGAGGTCGCCTGTGCTGCAGCGGCCGGCCCTGCAGGGCGCCAGGCGCTGCCCCTCGCTGGCATACCGTGACAGCGTGGCCCTGCGTGCCGCGCCGCTCCGCACCCTCCGTGCGCAGCGCACCCCACCTCTGCCCCGCGGCCTCCCGAGCAGAAGGCAGCGGCTGCACCCACGCGAGGCACTGCCAGAGGAACAGCAGAGAGCTGGCACTCTGCGTCTGTGTAGGCAACAAGGCAAAGCGAAAGGCAGCAGAAAACTGAGCTCTTTATTACTTCCCGACCATAATTTTCCCGTTTTCAAAGGCGTTCCAAATGGAACAACGGGGCTGACAGCCTGTGCGCTGGCTTCGTTGGGCTCTGCCTTAGGTTTCTATTTCTGGGTGTGAAGACCTAATTTCAGAGGCAGATAATTTTTGAAGCTGAGCCTATATCCTTTTCACTGCTCTTGATTTCTGTGCAATTTGTCAAACAATTAAAACGTGCGTTTTGTCATCACAAGGCCAAACATCTCTTCCTCTCTTCTTCATGTTATTTTTGCCACAGCACAGGTTTTCAACAAGTGACCTTGGCACCCAACAAAGCCTTCTTGCTGCTCCTGACTGAATGGGGCAAACGATCACATGTGGCATTTCATCTGATCTCATCTTTCTACAGATGAATAGAGCTCATCTTTCTAAGATGAATAGAGCTCCTAAGCACAGCCTTGTGTTTTCTTCTCCAGCTTCTTCCACCCATCATGAACTGCTTTTCTTCCTTAACAGCCCTTTAACTTGTACAGGCTCTTCTATCTAAGCCATTTTCTTAGTCTTTGAACTGAGCGCTAGTCAGGCAGTCTGCAACGTATAGATTCCTTACAGGTATCTCACAGACTCTCAGGATTTCTCACCTTGCTCAAGTCAGCAAACAGGGCACAACACCTGAACTAAGCCAGCTTTCCTAAGTCAGTCAGTGTGTTCCCATCCAGATATGTAATCATCCTCTCCTTATCTCAACCTGCCAATGCGTGCTGCACTTCTGGCAGACCAAATCGATATTCGTGTGCTACTGAGCGCCCGTTCACACGCCCGTCTGCACACAGGTGGGACACGACGTTCTCCCTGTTACAAACGTGGCAGGAGCCTCCGCCACGCGTCTTGTCCAGAGCCTTGCACAGGAGAGATAACAGTCATCTCCGACCTCTAAGGAGGAACTACAAAAAACGCCCACAACGGGCAAATCTGTGTTCTGTGGTGACACGGACCCCATAAAATCTTTACTGTAACACTATTTTAGATAGTGATTTTGAAGAAAAATAAAAAAGCAGGGAGAAAGACTGGGCTGTAGGAGAATGAGCTGAACTTTTAGAGAATCACAAAGAATTTTCTGCATATTAGACAATGTTCCTTTTCCACCGTATCCAACTGATTTTTCTAGGAAATGTCAACATACAAATGATTGCCATGTGTTCCCTGAAAATTGATACTATACTTAGGAACATAAGAATTAAAAAAAAAATCTGCTAATTAATGAAGAGCTTCCACTGCCAATTACTACAGCTGAGTTCTTTACCTACAGAAATATTCTAGGATTCTTTATTAGAAAATAATCTAATAATAATAATGCTAAATGGTATTAGAAATTTGCAGTGTAAGTAGCCTTGGAGTTCTCAGATGTGCGAAGCGGCCGTTTGGCCCCAGATTTACCTCAAAGGAAACAGCTGCTCGTGCAGTTTTCTCAAGACAAAGCTGGCTTCTCCAGCCTGACGATTCTTCTTCAAGTCTATCTTCCATCTGTGCCTTGGCTTTGTCCTACAGATCGTGAGCAACGCAAGGCACTGAACTTCAAAACTGCGCTGTTTTCTTGTTTAGATGCTACACGTCTAATAAATAACCCTTCCCTGTCCTCCGCTGGTACTGTGTGCAGTTTCACTGCAGAAATGCATTGCAGCAGACACTATGCGGACAGCGGCCTATGGACGCCCCCGCTGCACTGACAGGGTGCGGGCTGCTCACAGAGCTCCTCACTAAACGTCTTGTCCGGATTTCCTGAGGGGGCGAACGCGCGGCCTGGGGCAGTCACAGCCCGGGCCCCGAGGCCCGGGTCCCGGCGGCGGGTGATGTCCTGCACAGGGGACATCCCAACAGGCCTGTGACGCAGCCTGCGCAGCTTGACTTTGTCAAAACCCAACCTCTTCCTATATTTTTATTTAATCAAAAGTTACTGAAAAGACACGTGCGCAGCCATTGCTTTGTAAACGTGGCTGTTCTCAGTCACGGCGAAGGCGGACAGCCTTCGCGGGTCCCTAGTTAGGGTGGGACTCGCTCGCCCACTGAACGATGTTCCGGCTCCTGCGGCAGCCGCACTGTGCAGCCAGCTGTGCAGAGGGGGCTCCCACACGCTCCCCCAGAGACGCTTCAGTTTCAGCGGTGACTGATGTTAAAAGGCCAGGTACTGAGGGTATATAACCAGACCACACGCAAACAAGCACCCAATGACCTCAATAGGCATTTGCATAAAGAAAGTTCTCTCATGGACAAGTAAAGCAACTTGAAATATGCACCACAATACTTGTGTTCACCTTCTACACAGCCGCAGAGAACCATCATTGTAACAGGAATATAGTTGTACAGAAATGAAACAGGCGGCTCCATGCCACACCATTCTGTTCCAAAGATCTCTGCTGAAGTCAGCTTATGCCTTTGGTTACCGCACACGTTGGAAATAACGCAGCTGCCTTCCCAATCCCTACAGCAGGATATTCTGTGCAGTAATTCTGACCGATGTTAACCTTTGGGGATGCCCAGTAACACCGCTCTGTGTACCACACAATCTACTATTAATACTACTTGGAAAACATCAACAGTCCCAGGCAGTCATTACTGCCTGACATGTCTTTGTCAAACACTTAATGAAGCACATATTGGGTCTGCTGATCTGACTGTCAATTTATTCTAAACGAATCCACATGCCAAAGGATTTAGGTGCCAAAAGCTGGAAGAGCTTTCAAACTGATTATTTTTTAGCCCTGACCATGATAGCTGCACAACAGTAAGCTGTCGGAAGCAATAGTTGTTTGAAAAGCCAGAATACCAGGTAGTTCACCACCATAGGTTTCTGTGACTTGCCCTGAAATCGCTCTTTGGCTCAACCACAACACGCAGATATGACAAGGCTACTAGATCCCTTTTTATATTGCAGAGCAGAGGTATTAATTTTATGTTGTAAGCATAACCTGTGACCAGTGCAGGAAAGGATAATTATATGATTTGTTTGGGCTTGTTTAGATTCTGTCCCTATTTCGCACAGCCCGCGCGCAGCTGAACTAGCAAAGCCCAAGAGGGAGTGAGGGCCCCAAAACGAATGTCAGAAAGGAAAACAGGTTGTGTATCATTGACAGCAGATCTATTTTGGGGCCTTCCCATCCCAGTCCTGACCTCATGCTCCTCCAGTTCCTCAGTTCAGTGACACACCAAACCTGCCCCGACCTCGCTCTGACGGAACGACGGTCCTGGGGAAGAGGGCGGGAAGGGCATGATGAACAAAGGCTGCAGGAACGTGGGAAGCCAGCCTTGCTTAAAGCAGAAATGAAAATATAACTGATTATTGAGTGCGAAATTGATAAATGTTAAAGCAGACATCATTTAGCAGTCCCAGTGTTGAGCGCAGGTGTTCTCCATGCGGGTATGGAGTGCTGCTGCTGGGCTTTCCGCTGCTGCTCCTGGCTTCTCGGATCATTTCTGCTGCAGGCAAGGGCAAGCCATTTATACCAGCCACTGGCCTTGCCTTTCCCTTTGGTCGCGGGAAACAAGGTTACCCACCCCAATCCGGCCTGTGAAGCAGAATTGCCTATCACTCGGAGCCTCCAAATCATAGGAGAACGTTCTTCAGAGTCTTCTCTATACAATCAGGAAAGAATTTGTATATTCCAGAGTGAAGATATGGGGTGAACCCTGGATCTCCAAGGACCCTAACTGATCCTGGCAGCTCCGCCTGTAAGAATGCTGCCAGTCGCTATGTGGTTGTGGATGGAAGATGTTCCTCTGGACTGCACCTTGCTTGGCTTTGCAGGCACCAAACAGAGTGGGTGGCAAGGAGTTTTCACGGAGCAAACACCAGAGAAGCTAACATTGCATGGACTGAGCCAGCGGGGGAAGGCATCCTTCTGAAAACAGCATCAATACCTGCTCAAACGGCAGCGAAATCCCAGCTGCGTGTTTAACACTGGCCTATGGTTATTCCAAACCTTCATTAAAGTACTTTGGGGAAAGAATGGCCCCTCTGTGGCACTTAGGGCTGGTCATCAGAATGACCCTGATAACCCAGACACATAAATACATGGATGTAATAAACACACAAAATAAAAAGCTTGCAAACTCACATAAACAAAAAAAAAAATCCCAAAGAGACACTCACTTATAGGCCAAACCTGCCAAAGTAACACTAAAAGACTCATTTAAAATGAGTGAAATCAGGAAAACTCCAAAGTTGGGTTGAAACATCATCTCTCGCTTATCCTCTCATACCTGTGCATCACAGGTAACGGTGCCTTCCCTTAGACGAGACCCTGAGCAGTGGGTTCCCTTCTGTACCACGTGTGCTGCAATAACTGAGTATGGCAGGGGCGAACTGAATGACATTTCAGCCTTTAACTGGATTTCCCACGTTTCTTCAGTTTGCACCAAACCTTTAGGTTATTTCAGCTTATCTCTCCTCTGACAGCATACAGAGCTAGGGGTTCAGAAACTTATTAATACACACACACAACATACACATGTCAATGAATTACTGTATTACAAAATCATCTGCACTATCTCTCATTAAATATTTGGATCCAGAAAGACGTGCGAGAGCTGCACTTCTCCACGCAGGACCCTGACCAAGGACTCGGGGCAGCAAACCCGCAGCCAGCACACCTGCCTGGGACCGACACTGCACCGTCGGGAAGGGGCAAGAGCTGCGCAATCCAGCCAGCAACGGCAAGTCACTCCACTTACTAATGGCTCTTTGAGGGATCTTTTGCATTTTTAATGCACTGTTTCCCAAATAGCTGTTCAACAAATGGACAGAAATCATTGGCTGCATTGTATATGCACCCTGATGCAGTTATGAGGCTGCCTTTCTCCAGGCACAGAGTACTAGCAAAAGGAAAATAGAAATACTTTACAGATAGCTGCTGCAGGAAAAGAGCTGATTTGTACGGGACCAGTTCAGCGCCATTAGCGTGTTTGTACAGTGCACACCTTGGCCGCACATCAGCTGTTATTGGATAGCAGAAGCTGTAGCCATCTGTAACTTTCATTAAAATAGAATGCCACTGCATAATGATATTTGGCTTTTTTGTCCAAGAGATATCAGTAAATCTTTCTTTCTCTGTTGGAATACACAGAATATGTGAAATCCGCGTTTACAGCAAAAAAAACGGGTGCACAGCATCAAAGCATAGCATGGAAATTAAGCACAATAAAAACAGACCAGGAAGAAGCCGAAACATCAAATGGCTCTTGCTTGCTATGTCTGCCACTCACAGCAGCTCCGAATCGAGAAAAGACTGGAAGAGCTCTGTCTGTTTCAGAAAAATATGCATATCGGATATTTCCATATTAAAACTATATACATATCTCATTCCTAAGCAAACACGGGTAGTTCTGTCTTCCCCTTGTTGCCCAGAGCTCTCTAGGAAGGCTGGAAGTGAACAACTCACAATCAAGCTCTCTACTTCGGGTGGTTGCTGAAAGAACTGCCTTGGTGTCTTGGCCTCGATGGCCAACGAGTAGCAGGCAGACAATACGTTGCGTTTCGAGCTCCATCACTCTCAGAGCTGGCCCCGTTACAAGGAATAATTCGGATTCTCAGCAAGTTCAACACATTTTCATGCAAGAAATAATTTACTCTGTTGCACCCCCTAGTGGGATTACTTTATAGTAATCAGATTCTCCTGGTGGTGGTCTTTCTCTATTCATAGGATGCGTGTTAGCTAAAGAGAGTCACAAAAGGATGTACTTAGGTTCCCAAATGAATTTACTTCAAGGTTAACTGGCATTTCTCCTTTTTGTTGGTGGTTACTAATAATGCACAGTAAGGCATGTAGCACTCCATGATACATAAAATTTGAAACAATCATGAATTTCAGTTTCTGGGTTTTGAGTGAGGTTCTATTTTCAGTTTAAACCCAGAGTAGAACGGTTTTCCATTCCAAGAAAAAATTACTCATTCTTTTTTTAAGGTCAAGCCATATGTGCAATAAGGAGCGATCCAAAGAGAGGGGGAGAAGATGTGGGTTTGTGCATTATTAATGCTAGCTATCTTAGATGTGTTCGCTAAGTTTTTGCAAATTGGCAAATGGCAAAAAGTCACCATATTGTTGACTTGTGTCCGTGTTGTTCCTACCTCAAAGAACTTACCCTGGAAAAAATCAGACCTGTAATAAGCGAAGCAAAAGGTGAAAGAACAGAATTACCAGGACTCAAATCCTGGAAAGAATGGATCACATCCCCACCTTTGGCTGTTGAGCCAATCGTATTCTTACTGCAAAGAAAGACTTGTTGGTGACGCTGGCAGGAGCCAGACGCGTGTGCCCGCTGCTACCGCCGCCCACACACCGCTTACAGGGCGCCTTTGGGAAACGGGCCCCAGGGCTGTTCACAGCGGCTGCACCCGCTGGGTCTGGTGACAGCGGCTGGGAGCACCAGCCTTGCTCCGGCTTCCCCAGGGCAGGTACGGGAGCGGGGAAGCACACACATGTCCCAGAGCCCCAGATCCGGCCAGTCTCACAGCACACAAACCTGTCCCTTCACCAGAAACCCCGGCCCAGGCAACGAGGTAAGGCCAGACTAAAGTGCTGCTGCGGGCCAGGGACTAGAGCCGGGCACCAAGGGGCCGCTGCAGAGGCGCCTCCCCTCCCTGCAGCCTAGACGATCTCACCCTCTAAGGCTTTTAAACACACATATAAAGATGTATAGACAACCCCCAATTGCCTCCCTCATTGCGTTATCATTTAAAATATCAAGGCACTTCCAGTAAGTCCTGACATCAGACGGCAAGAAGCAGCAAACAAAGAGGTCTAGCTTATCCTTTGTGCTTAGATGTATTTTATAACAGAGTATAAAGGAAATCAATATTCCCATCATAAATCTTGCTTACTCTCCTTATAGGGGTGATGGCTGACTTCCATGTGAAAATGTCAAAATAAAAGCACTTTGCTCTGCAAGAGCCTTTGGTTCAATCAGGCATAATACAGCACAAACAACCCTAATGTAAATAAATGCAGTGCGAATGCAAACGTCCACAGGAGACAGGACCGCTAGAGCTCTCTGTCTTCCCCCGGGAATATCTATCTACCGCCTAAGCAGACGCAGGAACATCTCCTGGTTGCCGCTCACCAAAATGAGTGTGGGCTTTGTAATCGGGTGAGCAGTGATCTTCCTCATTCACTAACATTCAAAATGGTTTCTTTCCACTTCCTGGCATCCCCTTGGATGCTTGACCAAAACATAGAGAGAGACCACCCGTATTAGTCAGAGGAAGCTGACCCTGGCTCGCTGCCTGTGTAACCGTGATAACAGGCCGTTCTGAAGGCGTTATCGATGTGAGCCGCCCCGGCGTCCACGCGCGTTCGGGAGCCGCGAGTCTGCTCCGGTGAGCCCTGGTGACGCAGCCACCGCTCGTCCGGTCCCCGCGACACACACGGGTCACATAAACCCATCGCCACCGAAGAGAACGCACAGAAACTTCTGCGGTTTTACTGTAAAACGTGTCAGTGAAACTACATTTGTGTGCTTCATATTAGAAAAGAAACGTCGTTAACAGATAAACACAGGTGGTCATTACCATTTCACGTTAATGAATTACCAATAAATTATTTTAAGGAATTTGCTTCATTGTGAAACCGGGACACTGGAAAGAACAATATTACCTATATAAAATGAAATGTATCTGACAGACAATAAACCCAGAAAGTACGTCTTTCCAATAACGGGCTTTTGCAATTATCTGGATATGGATCTGAAACGAGGAGACACCAGCGAAGATTGTGTAGGGAAGTGTTGATAACAGAGGGAACAGGATGAAATGAACAAAAATAAAACTGCTTCCAGCAACCTGGCGGCACAAACTAAAACACAGTGTCATGGGTATCCGTGACACCTGTGAACAGAGTCACCACAGCACTGAAACTCCTGCTTCGTTTCCTCTCCAAGGTGAGCGCTGCGACCTGGCCCCTCTGTTCCTCGCTGTAGTGCTGTCAGGTGAAATCCGCAGGACAAAGACTGCATGGTACTCGTGTCCTACTCAAGCCTACCTTTACCCAGCATGCGTACTATCATCTCTAACACAGAAATGGTTCTTGAGGACACTGCTATTTTTAAAACATTATTTTGATCCAAATCTCAGAGGCATTTCGTTATTCCTGTGACGTGCATGTAGAAGTGAAACCTTACAATACCATAAATTTGAATTTAATTTTCCACACAGAGAGATTCCTTTTAATTTCAGTGTTCCTCGCTTCCTTATACTCCTGCTGATATCAACACCTGTACAAACTGAGTGTAAAACGGCATCAAGCCACAATTCCCCAATCACATCAGCGGTGGCATTTTGCACCCGCTTGGCACAGATGCAATTTATTACATGAGATTAAACCCAGTGGTGAATCAGACCTTCCGTATTTAAAACAGCAGCGCGCTCTTCCACCTGCAGATGCCATCGCCACGTTTGGGTATGGAAGGAAATAACGTTTGGAGCTCACCTTCAATTCCCACACACTCCTGTAACCATCACCAAGTAATCATGTGGCTGGGAGGCACCGTTCAGGACCAGCCAAAGAACACCGGAGCTGGTATAAATCAGGCTAGAAATGCACAGGCACGGCTGTGTTGGGAAGATGTCACAGTGCACAGCTATTATAGATCTCTCCTTTCTGAAAATATTAAACATATGCAAAATGTAATGGGAAAACATTCCAAAAGTTGTGATGGTGTAAGTACATAACTTCATAAGGAAACACTGCAACCCCACGTTCTAATGCCTCTTAGAGATTGCTAATTCAAAGGGGAAAACAAGCTGAGTTTCCACCTCTGAAAAAGAAACTCCATAAAAAGGTTCCCTACATAACACGGAGCTTGTAATAGCAGAAGAATAAATTATCAGCAAATTAATTGGACATGAATGGAATGCTCTTCTGTGTTTGGTTTTAGCTGTCAGCAGCTCAGCACTCAGGGCTGATCATGGGTGTTGTTTTATTCAGTCAAATGAGACCCTTTATGTTATGTAGTGTTCTATATTCTGTAACTCGAACGGTTATAATTTGAGCTGAAGCAGTTATCTTTACTACCCTGTGAATGCAATCTGAAAGAGTTACAGAAAATGCTGATATACTCAGGATGACCTTCTTTGCTTCAGTGCTGTTACGGGCAGACTTTTTTCCTTTTTTGTTACTAGGAAGGAGAAAATTACATTGGGCTAAAATGAATACTAACGAAACTCCTTAGTTAGCTTTCTTTGTGATAAGAATAAAAATTGGAGCTATGTTCCCCTAGAATCTCAAGCAATTTTTGTCCTTTATTCTGATAGAAAGATTACTGACAGTGGAGAAGGAGAGCGAAGTAATTTCATAAAATATCTGCATTTTTAAGAATGCTTTTGTTGCAAAAATGTTGGTGTGTAATTTCTTCAATCTACTTTTAAGGCTGTAAAGAAAAAGTACCTATTTGTTCTGCACTGCAACAATGCCAGCTGCATTCAATCAACTAAAAAGCTGCAAGCCATAAACCTTCCTCCACAGCTATAGAGGAAAAAAAGGCAGGACCATAAAAATTCATCAGGATAATGTAGAGATGAGGCGCGTTTGAATCACCATCCCTGCAATCAACCAATCACTCATCCTGTGGCATTTACAGCACATCTCATTCCCCTGTTCCTTAAGGACAATTGATTTTCCTGATTCCATTAGCATAACGGCAAGGAAAATGACTGCAGTGCAATATTTCTGGAAACTTCCAACAAGTATGCTGTGTGCTGGAGTGTGACCATCATAATAAGCTACCTCGCTGGCAGCTGCGTGTGTGGGGCTGCCGCGGCGCCGCACCGAGGGGAGGGACACGCCGAGCAGCCCTGCCCCGCACGCAGGAGGAGAACCGCTCTCACCGAACAGAAACCAAAAGCTCACTTAAGCAAATAAACACCGGTTCAAGGCGGGCTGATCGGTAGGCAACAGCCAGCAGGCCTTGAGCACTGCTGTGCTGTGGGTAATAATTCCATTTGCTGAAACACTGCTAATACTTCTGCATTCCTCAATGGCTTTTATACTCCTGGTTTGGCTTAGCTTTAGAACAAAAGAAAATGAAACTTTAATACCACAGTTTTCTTATAAATATACAAGAATGCATCCACGGATTCCCCAGAGCACGTCCAGCCACTCACAGCGTCACACACTCATCAGCACCACGCAGGGGTTCCACGTTTTGTCAGTTTGTCTTTAAGTTCAACGATAATAACCACGCTCGCTTAAATTATTCAAGATGATGAAACTTCATTGGTGAACATGCAATGCCTAAATTTAAAACTGTACATTATTATCTTCCCTTGTAAATGTATTTTAAGGCTGTGTTAAGCTTTTTGAAGTGTAATTCAGAGACTGCTGTATCTCAAACAACATAAAATACTTTTCATCTTGTGAAGGATCCTTTAGACTTCTAAGGTCCTATCTGTTGTACATTTTTAAGTCCCTTTATAGTTTCAAACGCAGTAGGTTATGCATGTTAAACTCAAACCCTAAATTGAATTCAAAGTTGATACCAGCCTGCCTGCAGAACTGGGAAAAGTCTTCCTGCTATAAGTACCAAAAGTCAATATTTTTAACCCCTCATTGACAAGCTCTTTTTCTTATACTTTATTCCTAGAAATGTTCCAGTATTACTCATAACAAGGCAAAACCAAGATAAACTTCATTTCCGTTTCACCCTATGATGTGACTATCAGCATGGCCCAGGTTGTTACAGGAATATTTACCATTGTGGTTTTTTAGTATTATTATCTTACATCATATAATCTCTATTCATAAATATTAATCTCTTCTTCCTAAGTACAGTAGAAACACAGAACTGTTACAGAGAACTTAAAACTTTGACACACACACAGAAAGAAGGTAATATTCATGAAAGCAGAAGAAGATGGAGAGGCGTTGGCTCACAAGACTGAGCGCCCCGGTACAGCAGTGGCTGTGCTGGTGGGAGTGAATTCTGACCTTTTAAAGCGACGGGTGGATAGAAAGGAAAGTTTGGTGTAGGTGACAAGATTAAGTGTGGAAATGGTGGCTGAATTTTCACTTGTAGATGGTGCCACTGAAGGATAACGTTGGGCACTCAATCGCATAGAAAGCACCATGACTATGCACCAGCACAGCACCACCTTGAGTATCCCGGCAGCGCAGAGCACGGCCAGCAAGGTTGGCTGGATGCAACGGAACAGAGAGCACGGATCCTCGTCCTGACACCCGCGATGTGTCGGGACCGGGAACGCGAGAGGGCAACGCGGCCCGGGAAAGCACAGTTACACAGCAGCTCCCGGCAGCTCCCTGAGCGAGCCCAGCGGCTCAGCAGGACCGGCAGCCCCGGCTCACGCCTGGGGAGGACCGAACTCATCGCATGGGGAACAGCCAGCAGGGCTTCCCCGCCAGTCTCCATCTGCGCAAAGGGGCCAGCAGCAGTTCTGCCTTCTACACAAGAGCTCCCACCGTCCGCGTGCCAAGCCTGGGGCACAGAGGATCTGGCAGAGCCCACGTCTCAGGGCTGGCCCTTGTCCCTGTGACGCTGGTGACAGCTGCTTCTGAACACAGTCAGATCTTGGGCACTACTTCAGGCCCAAAACAATGTGGGCTGAGGAATCCACCCCCGAAGCTCCATGTGCTGCCCCCGCTGTGTCCTACTCAGCTGGCTTCCCCCGACCGACCGCACAGGCAGAGCAAGCGCGGCTGGGGACGTGCTTCAAACAATCAGCTTTCGGGAAAGACTTCCGTCGTCAGTTCTGTCTACCTCACAAAGTTAGAAATTCCCTTGATACACTGTCCATGTCACTGTGTTAAATAATAGCAACTATTATTCATTAAAAATGATCACTGGGTGTAGCTTTCCATCCTCGCAGCAGCCAACAAAGAACCACAGTACCGGGATGCAATGGGAGAAGGGAACAAGCCCAAATCTCTCTGAGTGTCCGGCCTTCTATAGACCCTGATCTTTTCTTATATACGCATCATAAAAGTCAGTGTCTCCAAAAAACAAGGGTCTGTTTTCATTGCTTGCAGTGTGTTATTTTGCCCACACAGATTAGCCCATTTTGTCCCTAGGTATAGGGTTTAATTTCTCTTGTTGACATCTCAGCCTAATGCTTTACATATTGCTTAAATCTGCCAGGATCCAAAGCGTTTTGCAAGCTGAATGCAGATGTCAAATAACCTTTCCAACAGAACTGAAATGGTCTAAGAGACAGGTCACAGGCTGCTATTCCCAGCAGCTCTCAGTTCACACCCCTGCCTGACACTTACTTAATGTATAGACTTAGGCAAATGACCTAGCTTCTCTCTGCCTCAATTTTCTCATGTATATAATAAGGATAATAGTATACTGTTGCCTTTCCGAAGCCTCACCAATGATCAGCTGAGATTCGGGCAGCAGTGTGCCAACACGGTTGGTCTCTTAAAGAGATTAGTGCAGAAGAGTGTCTGTCTGCTCAGTTTCTTTGACATGCACTTCTGAAAAACAACGTACTAAATAACTGCTGAGCACGTATTTGTCACCACTGAAACGGCCATTCCAAGTCTGCTTAGCAGAGAGCAGCAAAGTACCTACTTGATGCAAAAAGAAAATGAAAAACACGGGATTAGAATCTCTGTCCCCCACACAAAAATACCCCAAGATCAGTGGCACCAGTACCGTGCAACGCCCCCAGTGACCAGCAGTACAGGCCTTCCCTGGGCACACTGCGACCACAGCAACAGGGGGCAGCCCCACAGCCAGGACGAGGAGTCACCTGCCCACTGCAGGAGGAGTGTTGGTGGGGCTCGGACTTAACACAGCACACCTTAACACAGCACACCTTTACCTGCTCACCTTAACACAGCACACCTCTACCTGCACACCTTAACACAGCACACCTTAACACAGCACACCTTTACCTGCACACCATAACACAGCACACCTTTACCTGCACACCTTAACACAGCACACCTTTACCTGCACACCTTAACGCAGCACACCTTAACACAGCACACCTTAACGCAGCACACCTTTACCTGCACACCTTAACGCAGCACACCTTTACCTGCACACCTTAACACAGCACACCTTACCACAGCACACCTTTACCTGCACACCTTTATCTGCACACCTTAACACAGCACACCTTTACCTGCACACCTTAACACAGCACACCTTTATCTGCACACCTTAACACAGCACACCTTAACACAGCACACCTTAACGCAGCACACCTTTACCTGCACACCTTAACACAGCACACCTTTATCTGCACACCTTAACACAGCACACCTTAACACAGCACACCTTTACCTGCACACCTTACCACAGCACACCTTTACCTGCAC
Organism: Columba livia; assembly: GCF_036013475.1. NCBI lineage: Eukaryota > Metazoa > Chordata > Aves > Columbiformes > Columbidae > Columba > Columba livia. The sequence goes on along the minus strand of NC_088609.1, from coordinate 724,757 downwards.
ACCTTAACACAGCACACCTTTTCCTGCACACCTTTATCTGCACACCTTAACACAGCACACCTTTACCTGCACACCTTTATCTGCACACCTTAACACAGCACACCTTTACCTGCACACCTTACCACAGCACACCTTTACCTGCACACCTTAACGCAGCACACCTTTACCTGCACACCTTACCACAGCACACCTTTACCTGCACACCTTAACACAGCACACCTTTTCCTGCACACCTTTATCTGCACACCTTAACACAGCACACCTTTACCTGCACACCTTTATCTGCACACCTTAACACAGCACACCTTTATCTGCACACCTTAACACAGCACACCTTTACCTGCACACCTTTACCTGCACACCTTAACACAGCACACCTTTACCTGCACACCTTACCACAGCACACCTTAACACAGCACACCTTTACCTGCACACCTTTAACACAGCACACCTTAACACAGCACACCTTTACCTGCACACCTTTATCTGCACACCTTAACGCAGCACACCTTTACCTGCACACCTTTAACACAGCACACCTTAACGCAGCACACCTTTACCTGCACACCTTACCACAGCACACCTTTACCTGCACACCTTTACCTGCACACCTTTACCTGCACTGCCCTCCTAAAGCACATTCGGCCAACTGAAGAGGATGAGGAGGTTCGTGTTCTCCAGCTGCAAGGGGCTCTCGGCAGCCGGCGTAGCTCAGAGCCACCTGGAAGGACGTGACGCAGGAAACGCCGTGCTGTCCCTCGAGCGGGCGGAGCAGCACAGAGGTGGCGCATAGCCGCCCTCTCAGCATCCTCTTGGTTTGTGGTGTGCACTTGTGGATCAGGACCCAGGATCAGGGCCATGCGCACAAGGCAGATTCAGTGATTTAAGATTTAGACATCCCAAATACAAATTTTACTCAAAAGAAAAGCAGGCCAACATAAAGAAAGAGCGTTTTGTGGGGTTTTATAGTTGGTCAGGAACTCAGCTTTATAGCTCCTCTGGAAACCAGCACTATCAGCAAAGACACCCTACAGCATGAGGGCATCGGCTCTAAACGAACTCAGAGGGAAATGCAAATCTATTAAGTCAACACCAGTTGTCTCTGACCTATTTAGCCCTTATCTGCCCATGAGCTTATTCTGGTTTACTTAAAGCAGTTTATCTAAGATGAGTAAAGCCCCTGTTACTAATTGGCAAGCACCTTGTTTCACGTTGGCCTAAATGTCGTAAACTCAGCTAAAAAAGCCTAGTTTAGAAAGATCAAAGTGTCTACACAGCTATCCACATTGCTTTAACTAAGCTCTTTTTAAATTGAATCTTAAATTAATCTACGTTAATTGAATCCTTTTAATTAAGGTGCACGCTTGAGCCAGAGATATTGTCTATTTGCGTGCTGACCAAAGACCTGGTTAACCAGCGTGAGCCACGGAAAACCCATTGGGCAAAAGACACTTCACATCCAATTGTTTCTTTTCTGTTTTGCTTCCAGGCAGCAGAACCATAAAGCCTTCAGGTCCACTGAAGTGTGCTGAACCTTGATCCTAAAAACGCTGTCACACAGAGTGAAAATGAAGTATATGAGAGCATGAATAATATATATCGCATTGCACTACATAGCTCCGTGGCATGCAAATGTCAAGAACTGGATCGTCAGCACAATATCCAGTCCAGTTCACAGGCTGGATATAGCATTAGGTGCTGCTGTTTGTTTTTTTTGTTCAATATCACAACCACCCCTCAGGCAAGCTACCAGCTGAGGTAAAAATAGTAAGAAATACCCACTATGTTCAGGAGCTAAAGCTGGGTCAGTCCCAGCTGGGCCAAGGCATCCTGGCTGCGCTGTGCCGCCGCCTGCCGCACCAAGACTGGCGTTGCGCAGACAGGTAGATTGACTGCTCTCCTGACTCCGTCCTCACATTCCCCAAAGCTGCTGCCAAGAGCTCCACAAACAGCAGAGCAGAAGGTTTCAGGAAGAAATGCAGGACGATGGGCAGGAGAGGTTCCACATCTTTACTGTTGCTGGTTTCTGTGATCCGATTCCTTCTGACCCGCAGCATGTCGTGCTCCTCATCCCAGCTCTCCCTGTGGCCATTACTCATTCCTTGCTCACACGGGTACTCCCAGCTTGCAGGGAAAGTCAACTTCAGGGGCAAACAACGTTAAGTCCCACAGAACGAAAGGTCCCAAGTTGTATACCTACATAACACGGAGGCCAGATATCTAGTGGAGTGCCTCAGGGGGGCAGTACTGGGGCCAATATTATTCAATATATTCATTAACGATTTGGACGAGGGAATTGAGTGCACTATCAGCAAGTTTGCTGATGACACCAAGCTGGGAGGGGTGGCTGACACGCCAGAAGGCTGTGCTGCCATCAGAGACCTGGACAGGCTGGAGAGTTGGGTGGGGAATAACCTGATGAAATTTGACAAGGGCAAGTGTAGATTCCTGCACCTGGGCAGGAACAACCCCAGGTTCCAGTATAGGTTGGGAAATTACATATTAGAGAGCAGTGTAGGGGAAAGGGACCTGGCGGTCCTGGTGGACAACAGGATGACCATGAGCCAGCACTGCCCTTGTGGCCAGGAAGGCCAATGGCATCCTGGGGTGTATTAGAAGGGGAGTGGCTAGTAGATCGAGAGAGGTTCTCCTTCCCCTCTACTCCGCCCTGGTGAGACCACACCTGGAATATTGTGTCCAGTTCTGGGCCCCTCAGTTCCAGCAGGACAGGGAACTGCTGGAGAGGGTCCAGCGTAGGGCAACCAAGATGATTAAGGGAGTGGAGCACCTCCCTTATGAAGAAAGGCTGAGGGAGCTGGGGCTCTTTAGTTTGGAGGAGACTGAGGGGTGACCTTATTAATGTTTATAAATATATAAAGGGTGAGTGCCATGAGGATGGAGCCAGGCTCTTCTCGGTGGCAAACAATGATAGGACAAGGGGTAATGGGATCAAGCTGGAACACAAGAGGTTCCGCCTAAATTTGAGAAAAAACTTCTTCTCAGTGAGGGTGACAGAGCACTGAACAGGCTGCCCAGGGAGGTTGTGGAGTCTCCTTCTCTGGAGACATTCAAAACCCGCCTGGACATGTTCCTGTGTGACCTCACCTGGGCGTTCCTGCTCCAGCAGGGGGATTGGACTAGATGATCTTTTGAGGTCCCTTCCAATCCCAAACATACTGTGATACTGTGATAACCACAACAATACAGAGGAAGGAGAAAGGCTCCGCATCCCAGCCCTTGACCCCTACGAGTTCAGTGCTGCCCCTGGCTGCAAGGAAAGGCCTTTTCACTTTCTCTGACATCTCTGTCACCATGAACAGCCGCTCGTATTTCTTCTTCCGTGGGGTACACTCCTAAAACACAGGTTCATATACACACGGCTGATCTGATCTCCAGCATCCACCACCTCTTTTCAGCTGCAGAAACAGGCTCCATACTGAGGGACAAATTCTGCCTGGTCCCCTGGGAGCACCGAGGGAGTCCAGAAGGAAAAGCCCACGTGGTCCCTTGTGGACCATGGGGGTCAGTGTGGAAAGACGGAATCAAGAGATACACACACTGTTGGGTCCATCACCTTCTGCCCTGACTTCAGCAAAGCTTCTCTGTTTAGAGGAAGGTGTCTATCCCTAGAGAATAGACACATCCTTCAAGAAAAGGCCTCCTCTTTTCCATTTGTAATGTGCATTTTAACAGCTTTAAATTGCTCTGCACATTACTCAGGTGCATAATTAATAAATAATAATAATAACTTGATGGCGGTTCCATCTGGCACCCGCTGGAGCGCTCGGTAATGCTCGCGGCACTCGCCATCAGGCACCGCCGGGCCGCTGCAGCGCCGGCCATAGGAGACAGCCCGGCAGCACAGCGGAGGGGCTGGCTCTTCAGAAGGCTGCTGGATTGATTTACTATCATATAAAAGCCCTTAGAAAAAACCTTCTTCCTTTCTCTTAACTGCCTGCCAAGAAATTACTTGGGGGAATGGGGAAAATGCTCTTTAAAAGGCTATTAAATGTTATTGTTAAAAGAAAAAGGTGCCCATAACATAATGCCTTCCCCAGAGCAGCTCTTTCCTCTCCCCAGAACAGCATCTCAGCTTTCTGTTTGTTTTGCATTACCAAACTAAAGTTGACACTGTGGCTCCTGATGAATTGGCGCTTGCTGTCATTGCCAGAGCTAATAGTTCTCCAAAAGGAGACTATTTGGTTTTATAATTGCAGCAGTAGCTACATCAGGCACTCACAAAACAAAAATAAATTAACCCTTTCGGTATCTCCGAGGAAGACAACTCCATGTTCCCTTCAAGCATGCGGGTGAGAAACTCGGTTAACCAACCCCCCGCTGCCCGCGCAGGCGGAGCCGGCACCGCCTGCGGGCATGGCCTGGCCTTGTGAAGGTGCAAGTTCACCAGAATGAGTCTTCATACCGTTCAGGGCTGCCCGAGGTCACGAGCATCACAGGCTCATCACAGGCTCATCACAGGCTCATCACTGACCAAGACTTCAAAGCAAGCTCCTAGTATTATTTTTAATCATTGCCTCCCTCCATCGTCTTGTCTGGGGAAATCTACGTCTGATCTGAGGCTTGTATTCCTGGACAAATCTACCGAGTAAGCTGTGTGCCAAGATTATTCAAACTACTATGAGCACTGCTAAGCTCACCAGTAAGAGAGCAAGCCTGGCGTTTGTAACATTTGTCAGCTTTAGTACCTGATTATGTATGTGCATAAGCCTGCAAACAGTACATAAATACCCACACAAAGGCTGGAAAGGTGTTTACCCCTTGGTCCCAGAGCTGGGTGCCATCCGACAGCGGCTGGTGAGCCGGCATCAGCTCCAGCTCAGTCACATTGGATGGGAATTTATCACATTGGTTTTAAGCAGCCCAGAAACTATAGTAAAAAAATACAGAAGTCCCTAATTTCACATCCGTGGCACTGATTTGGGTACAGGCAGAGCGTTTTCAGCACTGGTGTTGCTGTCTCACTGGAAGAAAAGAAGGAGCTGATTTTTCAATTATTTGGTTTCAAAAGCCTGGTAATGTGTAAGTCGGCACTTGTTGTACATACAGCCCAAGGTGACACCACAGCTTTGAGGTTCAGTGTTGAACGTGAAGTTATTACGGTGGGTAAAAGTCACTGGTTTTGGAAGCTTCAGAAGAAATTATTCAAGTTCTAAGAAAAGACAGAGATAAACGTATATATGTATCTATAAGAAGAAAAAAAATCCAGCCTTTAAGGTTTTTTAAACAGATGTGGAACAAAACTACTCACCAAAGAAAGCTGAATTCTGAACTGAAAATTAACTTTACTAGGGAAAAGTGCCTCTAAGTATTCAGGCCAACACTGGCTTTGATTTGATCAGGTTAGAAGCCTGTTGTACTATCAGGCATGCTTAGTCTCACTCTTTCCTAACCCTTCAAAGCTGGGTGTTAGGGCAGAATCCTTTCTACCACAAGTAGCTGGTTTACGATAGCAGCCGAAGGGGGACATACGTCGCCATGCTGAGTCAGCTCGAAATGAGCCGACACGGACACTGCTGCAGCGAAGCCGTAGCAGCGCGGGGCGCACACAGGCCCACAGCCCGCCTGGCTCCTCGGCCGGGCGCCCGAGCCGCGCCAAGGGCTGCGCTGCCGCTGGCGGACGTCGCTGTAGGCCCAGATTAGCGAACCCCGGCTGAAGATCTGTGGCGCAGCACCGACACGGGGCTCGCGATGGAGCAAAGAGGACACCGGCAGGTTCCCTGCGGGGTAGGGTTAAGGGTACCCCTGGAGCCCACCTCTTATGCTTCAAGGCTCTTGGTTGTGTGTCCGACTTGACTTGAGTTCAAGCCAAAGATTATGTGTGGTGACCTTTTGACCTTGTGTTTTATACAGTCCTAGACAATGGGTTCAAAAGATAAATTCTCTGACTGTACCGTATGTATGAATATATAAATGGCTATCTATCTAGATACAGACCTAGATAGGAGACTAAGGAAGATACCAGCACATGTACAGCAGATTCTAGGTAATTGCTGTTCATTTACTGATCCTTACCCCCCATAGATCTATGTAAGTTAATGAGCTCTGAAATATGAGTTTCAAAAAAACTTTCATTTCAATAGTATCATACACCCTCAGGCTCCTATTAAACTTTTTTGCCACAATAACACCATTCAAACTAACATTCATATGTGAATTACAGTGACACTGCACCACAGGAAAATGCAGGGAAAATTAGATAGAAATAAAGCACAGTTTTCAGTCTGCTAGTTGTCTTAGCCACATTCAAATTAACAGGCGGCAGTTCCTAAGGACAGTTGAATGGCCTCCAATGAAATCAGAACCTGCCTAGCTTGGTACCATATACATGAAAGGAGCAGCTGGAAAATAGAAATATCACAGGATTTATTTCTCAACATTTCTGCCCTGCTCAAAATGTAACAAGCAATAACCTCCGTGAGTGACGTTCTGTCAGCTTGTTAATCTCACCACGCTGCTAAAGAGATACACACGCTGCTCATCATCAGAATTTGCACTGGAGATCCCAAGTCCGGCCTTGACCCAAGCCTGGCCTTAACACAAGTCCAGCCTTGACCCAAGCCCATACAACCCAAACAGCCGAGGCTCATTCCCCAAACAGTGCTGTTTCCAGATTCCCGCTCCCCTGCACCGAAGCCAGCGCCAGCGTTGTGACGAGCGCTGGGCAGATGTCTCACATCATCATGTCTCATTACCTATAATCCCTGTAATCCCACACGAAGATTTTTCAGAAAGATCTCTTTCACATGTGTGCCCAATGCAGAAGGGTGAAACCTGCCCTCCCACCTCAAGCGAGTCCTGTTTCTCAAGGCTCTCTAGCAACCGGAACAAGTTGGCTGATGCCTGATGAAGTTCAGAGAGCTCAGTGGCAATCAGTCAGAAGAGGGTGGCAGTTCTGCTCAGGCAGCTACTGACATACTAACACTTTAGCAAACCTGCCTGTTGCGTTTTCTACATTGTCAACACACACATTGATTGGGATGTTTATCCAGAAAAGCTGCAATCCAACAGTATCAGTTCCATCAGCAAAGAAAGCTGAAAACCACCGTGCGGGAGCCTCACGTACCTCAGCTTCATGACGTTTGACTCTGACGCCCGTCCAAGTGTAATCTGAACTCTCCTCTGCACATCTGTGTCGGGGCTCTGCCCAAAGCCTCCCACCACACCACCACAAGCAGAATCCAAGGTTTCCAAAGGCACCAAGGGCACAGTTCTGTAAGGAATTGAGATCTGACTTCTAATTCATCCCTTGAATTTAAACCCCTCCAATTATGGGTCTGCGCTTTGTCTCCGAGCCTGTAAAGAGTTGTGTGTGGTGACAGGTGCTCAAGCTGCCTGGTGCTCACCACAGGACCTGGGTGCCTCCTCCTCATTTGGATTATTTGGCCTCGGAACTCTCTGATTCATAAAAAAGTAAACGAGACTGAAGTGGATTTTTAAAAGGCTGTTATTTCTGCCTGAGCTAATTGTGTAATCCAGTCCTGTGCAATAACAATCACATACGTTTTCTGTACCGGGTTCAGCCTCGCACACAAAACCTTTTCAGCACAGTTCTTTTAATATCGCTGTGCCTACACAATTCCAGCGCAATCCAACAGAGTGGGCTGGCCAACTCACAACTGGTGGCTGTTGAGTTTTTTGTTTGTTTATTTGCAGATCATCAAGAGCATGTGAAGAGTGGGTATGTGTGAAAAGAACTGCAGACTGAGCAGCTTAAAATTGGATTCCTTGAGCAAAAACCACTCTTTTCCTGTTTAAAGTTATTCAGGACTGAATCCTGACCTGAAGGTAAAGCACAGAGGACTGAATGTGACGAGGAGCAGACCTTCAGCTGGTGACAGGAGCATGTTCTCCTTCTCCCAAGTCAAAGGCACCAAAACCACCACTCTGCACAGCAGCCCTAGAGCTGTCGGGGTGTCCTTTGTACCCCACTCGCTAAATTTCTTGCCTCCCCCATTTCACCAGATGTGGCGAGGACTGTGCTGAAGCACGGCTCTGCAGGAAACGCTGCGAGCCATCTATCAGAGAAACAGCCCTGAAGCTGGCAGCCCCGTACGGCTCATTCGATCTAGTCCTGCTGGTTTCTGCAAGCCTGGGGATCCGAGAGCCTCTCATCTCATGCTTACCTGGAGCGACGGGTGGTCAGAGAAGCACAGTGGCTCGTAAAGACAAACTAAAGATTTTAAATGGTCTTTCTTCCAGCAGGGACCTGTATTAGCCTCACAGTGAATAATACTTACGGTATCCCAGAGAACAATTACAAGCAAAGAATCTCAGAACTGGAATGAGAGGGCATTTTTGGTTTGGAAGTCCTGCCCAGCCTCAGTGGGCTCCATCTCCTTCGGGGGTGGAACGGAGCACGGAGAGCCCGCAGGGCACAAGGTGCAGCTCTGAGTACCTGCCCACGCTGCAGGCAAGCGCGGAGCTGCGCTGGAGGAGCAGCAGAACGTGCCGGAAGGTCGGTGGTTTCAGTGCAGCCGTGGCGCTCAGGACGCAGTTCCACGGCACCGGCGTGACCGAGGCCGAGCTCCTCCCTGCGGCTGGAGCTGGGGCAGCCTTCCAGCGCAAGTGGGACGATTCACACGGTGGACGGCAGGAGAGGCTTGGAACGGCCGCTGACTGAGATCAGCCGAGAGCCAGAGGGACCCTGTCTCACTGAGAGCACATCAGTACAATTCTAAAGTGCAGGAGTGCTCTACCAGTGCTCTTTGATCAGGTCGAGATGGCCTATCAGAAGATGTGAGACGACTGTGGATAAATGGACCGTATGCTGAATACCAAGACATTTAACGAAAAATTTCCCTTAATAGAAAAATTTTCCATGCTCGAGACCTTTTATTGACTACTTTTTTACAATTGTACGCATTTAATACCAATTGTCATTAAGCTATTTTCTATGTAACATCAACTGAAAATTATTTATTTCCTGCTTGTGCTGGTTTTGAGTGGAGTAGAGTTAGTTTTCTTTGCAGAATCTACCATGCGGCTATGGTTTGGATTTGTGCTGGAAGGAGTGTTAATAGCACGGGGATGTTATTAACAGCACACAAAGCTGGGGGAAGAAGAAAGGAAGGGGATGTCTGGAGTGATGCTGTTTGTGTTCCCAAGTAACTGCTACGCGTGGCGGAGCCCGGCTGCCCGTGGATGGCCGAGCGCCTGCCTGCCCTGGGAAGCGCTGAATTAATCCCTTGTTTTGCTCTGCACCTTCTGCTTTACCTATTAAATTGTCTCTTTCTCAACCCGTGAGTTTTCTCATTTTAGCCTTTTGAGCCCCTCTCCCGTCTCACCGGGGCAGCGAGGGAGCGGCTGCGTGGTGCTCAATTACCAGCTGGGGTTAAAGCGCGACACTGCTCCAAACTGCACTTAACGCCAATCCTTTTACATGGCACCACGGACTGCCTCAGATCTTCAATTTGCCACTTGGCTTCTCTGACGGTAGTAAATGTTACACCGTGACGATTGCTCGATTGCGGGATGGAGGTCCAAGTTCTGATACGCAGTGAGGGCTGGACCCCAGGCGTGATTCCAGAAAGAATTCATTTCCTTGCTTTAACTTGTCCCTGGTCTAAATGTCTCAAGGTTGAAGCAGGACGCCATCTGAAAACTTTCTGAATGTTTGCTTCTTTCTCAATAAAATTAATTTCATTGTTACAGTGAATGGAAAGGAACTTCTGGGTTCTTTGAGCATTTACAGATGCTATGTTTTCATTTTGCAAATGAAAATGAAGATATCTTCATTTTTTATCAACTTTTTAAAGAAGAGAAGATAAAGTATTTTCCTGGTTTGCTGAAGATGGATTCTGTGGTCCCTTCCCACAGCGGCCAGCGGTCGCTGAGGCTTTAGAGCCGCCAGCTCCACGCTGCCCTGCGGCCGCTCTGTCTGCCAGACTCACACACGATCAGAAGAGAGCCCTTCCGACACCGCCTCGTGCAGCAGGGCCTTTGAACTGAACACCTGCTCCCTAATCCCCACAGTGCTTGCCCAGTTTCACCCTCAGTCACCAAAACAGCAGAAAATCTTGCTTCAGGAAGTTTTTTTAACCAAACGAAATGATAGACCCATTTTCTTATTCTTGTGGCTAAAGTCCAAACACACGCTCTGTCAATGGTGTTGAATTTAGCGTTTCTGTGATAAAGTTCCTTGAGCTTCTTTTCAAATAAACATGTACAGCTTTAAATGAATAAATCATGCAAATACATGTTAATGTATACATAAATTAACACAACATAATAAGGAAAACGAAGAAACAAGATTACAAATTTTCTGCACCTCCAAAATATGAGAGTGATATTTGCTTTAGAAAGAACAAACTCATTTAGAGGAGAAGCTTACATGGATCCAAACAAACCCGAATCACCAGTGAAAGCTAATTTTGTGTTCAGCAAAGGAAGATGTGCTTCCCAGTACAATAGGCAAAATCCAATTAAATTAGGCAAATGTAAAATTCAAAAACAAAATGTAATTTAGTAAAGAAAGTCTCAGAGTTGAATTCTGTTGTCCATTCCATGTCCATAACCTTCATGAAATGAGTTAGGAATTGTAGGGAACAGTATTCACTGCGTATGAACCATGGGGACATTTGACAGCAGAACGTGCCTCAAAGATCCACGTTTTCAAAGCACGTATTTCCTTTTCCCTGTCTCACTATTTCCACTTCTCTCTCTCAGCACTGAATGTTTTAAATTAAGAAAAAAAACAGCATTTGGGGAATACCGCTCAAAAGACACGATCTCAACATGCAGCCTCCATAGCTGTGCCCTATGCACCTCCACACCTGTGCCCTATGCGCCTCCATACCTGTGCCCTATGTACTGCCACACCTGTGCCCTATGCGCCTCCATACCTGTGCCCTATGCGCCTCCATACCTGTGCCCTATGTACTACCATAGCTGTGCCCTATGCGTCTCCATACCTGTGCCCTATGTACTGCCACAGCTGTGCCCTATGCGCCTCCATACCTGTGCCCTATGCGCCTCCATACCTGTGCCCTATGCGCCTCCATACCTGTGCCCTATGCGCCTCCATAGCTGTGCCCTATGTGTCTCCATACCTGTGCCCTATGTACTGCCATAGCTGTGCCCTATGCGCCTTCATAGCTGTGCCCTATGTACTGCCATAGCTGTGCCCTATGCGCCTTCATAGCTGTGCCCTATGTACTGCCATAGCTGTGCCCTATGCGCCTTCATAGCTGTGCCCTATGTACTGCCATAGCTGTGCCCTATATACTGCCATAGCTGTGCCCTATGCGCCTCCATACCTGTGCCCTATGTACTGCCATAGCTGTGCCCTATGCGTCTCCATAGCTGTGCCCTATGTGTCTCCATAGCTGTGCCCTGTGTGCCTCCATAGCTGTGCCCGCTCTGCCTAACTCTCCTCCCACTGAAGCAAAGGATGCACGTCGGCAGGTGCAGGATTATTCATTGCTGAGTGCGTTTGAAAATCCCGCCCCGTGCTCTCTGTCACCACCCTCACCAACAAGGTGCAGTTACTACGAGGGTCACAAATCTGCAGCCTGTGAGGTTACAAAGAGCTTCTCCCATTGTCTAACAGCCACAGACAGTAGTTTTCTAGGTAAACCCAAACCACAGGTATTCTGCCAAGTTTTAAAGAAAAGCATCTCCTGATAGATAGTCTATAATGCTGCTTACTACCATATATTCAGGGACTAGTTTATTAGTATCAAGCGTATTTTGGCAAATGATATTCAGTTAGCAAAGGCCAGGTTTCTGCTCAATTCTGCTTTCTTTTCACAAAGATCAAACTGTAATAAAGACACCTCACAGCTCAGAAATGTCCAACAGAAGCCTTTGCTGACATCAGCTGCCTTTCGTCCTGAACGACCTCGAGAGGAGCAGAAAACCCAGCTTGCGGCTCCTGGGTAGCCACCTGGAGATGGAAGGTGCCACCACACGCGAGCAGAGCACAGAGTCAGGACACGCACCCGGCGCACCTCACCTGTCTAACGCGTTTCCCAGACCTTACCACCGCGCCTAGATGCCACAACCGACTCCGTTATAACACTCAGTGTTGGTACATGGACTCATAACACGGTTCCCCACATTACCACTTTAAATATCTGATTACTTCTCTGGAACAACAGCGCTGTTAGGACCATTGACTCTTCACAGTGTCCTGGCCCTTGGCCCTTTACCGAAGGTGAGCGAAGCGGCGCAGATTGGGTCTGCAGCCGCTCGTGCCCACCAGCACGCTGCCCTTGATGAGGTTTCAGGCTTTACATAGGTGCACATTGCCATCTTAGGACTCAGCTCAACATCCAAATACACTTAGTGGCAAAGTTCTCACTATGTGAAATGCCAGTTGTTCAGCTTCTGGTCTCTTCACAGAGCGGTTAAAAAACAAGCACGGACAAGAACATCCTACTGCTCTGTCCTCCAAATCACCCCGTTTCCAGCCATTTCTTCTGTTGTCCAAAGCTAATACTGACATGTCAGAAATGTTAAGATATATTTCTCCTTCAGTACAAAGAATATGCGATCTTGTGACAGACTCAGTACGCAACTGTCAACAAAAACATCAGTACAATAGAGCTGTAAAGTTAACAACCCATTCTGTGATTTCTAGGGATGTCAGTAGTTATTATAAATGACTTTCCAGTTAATTACCTGGTTTGAAAATTAAGGAGATTGGGGGTTCACAGCTGCTCCAATAAGCAGCTTCAGCGCCCGCCTCACCCCGTTGAGTATGATAAATAACGCATTCTGTGTCCCCGGAGCGCCAGCCCGTGCCTGTGTCCGGCTGCTCCGAGGGCACGCGCCGCCCGCCGTGCGCTGGAGGCACCGCCTGTGGCAAAAGCGGAAACCAGACGTGGTTAGTCTTGGCTCTCTGTGTCTCGTGCGGGGCACAGGCACAGTCGCAGTGTGGCCTGCGGGGTGGCAGGCAGAGAAATGATCTCAGCAAATGGCGTGTACATGGGGATACAGCACAGGAACGGGCTCGGGAAAGCGGTTTCGGTGCACGGGGCAATGAGGTAGTCTCTCAAAAGAGAAACAAGGTGACGGAAGAGCAAATTTTATTTCCCATTGAAAAAAAAGCCAGCTTTACATTACAGTTAGATCAGCATTACATTATAGAAGAAGAATGAAATCATGCTGCTCTGGGGTTTTTAATTTGCTTCTTATTGCTGCTCAGACTATTTAGCTTGCAGATCATAATAAACTCTGTTATAATGACAGCACCAAAAGATGGATCCAGTTTATAAACATACTACTAAAGTAATAACAGTCAGTTCTGCATTGTAGTTCCTGTGAAATGCAAAGGGAATTATTCTCATTTCACTTACAAAGGTATAAACAATGTAAATTCAACAGTCACAGAAGACTGATGAATTCGGGCAAGTGAGATCAGAACTGGGCTGACACGTAGCTGCCATGGCCCCGTTCCACCACGGAGCATGAATCAAAGTTCTGCCTGAAGAGGAGCTCTGGGTTAGTCCTCAGTGAGATTCTCTGCTGCCAAACGAGACCTGATTCAGCTCACAGACTCACTCAAAGCCAAGCCCCAGCTGTGATTTCCCTCTGAACACTTTTTAAAGTATATAATTATAGCAGGAAGATCATAAGAGGTAGCATGAGTTAAGAGAATCGTATTATAATTTTATAAAGAAACTTGCTGGCTAGAGTTACCGATTCCTTCTATCAAAGCACAAGGAGATGCAATACTGGTACCCCGTCATCCTCCAGCATCTCCTGTCTGATACACCTCACGCCAGGCACCAGCACCATTCATGACTACTGACTCCATTTGCCATTCAGACTCCTGCTTCCAGCAAAACCCAGTGCTTGTGTCAAGGAATTAGGAGCTGCAGCTACATTTCATGTCAGAACTGTTCAAACTTCTGTTTCTGCCCATGGTTGTGGCATTTTACTCAAGCAAATAAACACACCAATGGATCTGAACAGCACAAGAAGCATTCTGGGCAAAACACGTTCTGTATAAGACTGAATGAAATATACACTAATGTATGGGCCGAGAGGCGTTAACTCCTCTCGGGGGATTCTGAGACCTCCTGGGAATTCTTTCAGGAGCTGGAGAATCCTCACTTCACTTTGGTGAATCTTCCCATTTCCTCACCAACTCTTACTGAAGGGCAGGAATTTAACTGCTAGAAGCTGGTGACAGCTGGCATCCTCCGGCTTCCACGCTTCGCATCTTGTCTTTCCTAAGAGCCTTGGCAGTCTAGTTTTGACCCTTCAGCTGTGCGTTTCCCTCTGTGGATGCGGTGACTGGTTCACCACCACAGAACGGTCGTACGAGAGACCACTTGTCACAGAGTAACCTTGAAAACCTAGCGTTTCTTTCCTGTTCTGAACACAGTCATTCCCCAAACATACAGCTTCATTTTGGCCAGGATGGGATAAACAAACCAGTCTCCTGCACCCTCCTCTGAAGGTTTTCACAGGCTCCCCAGCACCCAAACCAGGAATCACATCGATTTTCAGTGAACCCTTTCTCCTAATTCCTCTGAAGCATTCCAGCAAACCTCCCGCCACCGGCCCCGGAGGATGTACACAGTGCACCCCGAGGGACATGAAACTGAAGGTGATGTTACAAAATGGTAATATTTGCTATACAAACAGTGTTTCAGCATAAATACCTAACATCAATTTCTCTGTAAGAAGATACAGGGTTACAGGGACATAGCTTTACTAAAATAGCCTGCTTGTTGTCAGGAAAACTATTGGTACATTTTCATTAGGTAGAGTTGTCTTTACCTTCACGGGAAAGATCCAGAAATCACCATTTTTCTTCCATTTCACAATACAAGGCCTTTGGCTGGGGTGACAATTTTGGTCTGTAAGACCGTAAATATTTGTCTATTCAAAGGCAGCATTTATCTTCCAAAGGCACACGTACCAGTTTTGCCTCTGACAAGTTCCTTGTTTATTTATTACTCTAATAACAAATAGACTGTCATCCCCGCTGGGCCTCAGAGATGAACTAAATCTGCTGACACCGCTGATTGGGAGCGGCTTAAATTATTTTATTAAAAACTGTGCAATAGCAGATTCATGGTGGGGAGAATGTTTAAATCATAATTCTGTTAGTGGCCTATATATTCCATAGTAACTACATTTAAAGAAACTAGAAACACTTTTGTAACCCTCACATTGAGACTGCAGCATTTGATTTTCATTTTGTCCAAGCACCAGAGGAGCGGTGGAGGGGAGACGGATCCTGCATGTGCCAAGCATCGGTGTGCACGCACAGATCCTGCGTGTGCCGAGCATCGGTGTGCGCGCACAGATCCTGCGTGTGCCGAGCATCGGTGTGCACGCACAGATCCTGCGTGTGCCGAGCATCGGTGTGCACGCACAGATCCTGCGTGTGCCGAGCATCGGTGTGCACGCACAGATCCTGCGTGTGCCGAGCATGGGTGTGCACGCACAGATCCTGCGTGTGCCGAGCATCGGTGTGCACGCACAGATCCTGCGTGTGCTGAGCATGGGTGTGCACGCACAGATCCTGCGTGTGCCGAGCATCGGTGTGCATGCACAGATCCTGCGTGTGCTGAGCATCGGTGTGCACGCACAGATCCTGTGTGTGCCGAGCATGGGTGTGCACGCACAGATCCTGCGTGTGCCGAGCATCGGTGTGCACGCACAGATCCTGCGTGTGCTGAGCGTCTGTGTGCATACACACCAAGAGCAAAGCACGGCATCTTAACTGGTGCGTGCAGAGGCTGCGGCAGACACGGGAGAGCGGCAGTCGCCGTACATGCTCGATAGCTCTATAGAGCAGTGCAGAGACTTTCTGGGAAGAGCAAGACACATCCACACATCTCCAATTTTGGAAAGCCGAGCAAACCAGAATGTGATAGGAAAGGGCTAGACAGGGTGAGCAGAAGGTTCTGTACGGGCAGTGCGGTGGGTGGCAGCAGCCCGGAGAAATCCTGCCCCACCAGGTCACCAGCAGTGTTGGCCTCAGGGATCTGCAGCCTCGGGGACCGAGCGGTCACTGGGGGGAATCACCCGCCCGACACTGCCACCTGGCTGCAGAGACACAGGGCAACCCCGCAGAGACCAGAGACGAGCCTGCAGAGACCAGCCCCACACAGACCAGAGACCGGCCCCACACGGACCAGAGACCGCCCCACACGGACCAGAGACCGGCCCCACACGGACCAGAGACCGGCCCACACGGACCAGAGACCGGCCCCACACGGACCAGAGACCGGCCCACACGGACCAGAGACCGGCCCACACGGACCAGAGACCGGCCCACACGGACCAGAGACCGGCCCCACACGGACCAGAGACCGGCCCCACACGGACCAGAGACCGGCCCCACACGGACCAGAGACCGCCCCACAGAGACCAGAGACCGGCCCACAGAGACCAGAGACCAGCCCACAGAGACCAGGGTGGGCTGTGTGGCAAAGAGAAGCTCTTGAGACTGGCATACCGTCAACCAAAAGAGCACACATGAAGATGGTGAGATTCTTGTGCACTCAAACGGGCAATCCAGACGCTGGACTGGAGGAACTAGACAGGAGCCCAGCTGCTTGGCTCCCACTGGGGACGGCGGCGAGAGACTCAGAGCAGCCCACCGAGCCAGGGCCGGCTGCCCGGCGCAAAACTGGCACTGCAGAAAACCTCTGCGCAGAACAAGTGATGCAAGGAGAGGACTGCGCATCAAAAGGGGAGCTTCTGACCAGATACGTTCCTGGGGTACAACACCCACCATCTAGAAGGTGCTGAAAGGCACAAATAATCATTAACTTCACTGAAAATGCTTTTATAGTAATGCCATTTATGTACTTGCAAAGAACTCGGCTGGAAATCTCTGCGTCACTTAGTCTTTCTTGAATTTATAGTGACATCAGTGGTACCCGAACCTTATTGTGGTCTATGCACGGGGGGGAATTACATGATACCGACCTCCTGGTCACCTCCTCCCACCCCATATGTACCGACTCCTGTGCTGGACAGGTCCTTACCCTGCACTCCTTGCTGTAAGAGCTGTTATAGTCACTTGTCACGTGGTTTGAGGCATTTCCAAGGAAACCTCTCCACAATTATTTCTGGAGATGGAAAGCAGTCTTTTAGCATGTCTTAGTATCTATTCCACATACTTTATATTATAACAATTTATTCTGCAATGTGATTACATGTTGGCATAGACTCTGATTAGGGCTTTAAACAGGAACTAACAGCAGTTATGTTGAATATGTTTTTCATCTGATGATGCACAATACCATTGATTGGATGTAGATTATATTCAGCATTAACTCTGGCTATATAAAAATATCACAAAGGAAAGTCTATCTCATGGCACAGAATACTCTTTAATTGCATGGATGAGCAGTACATGTTGTGACTTCTGCTTTTTTACAGCTCCTGTAGACAAGAGAAGTCATGCCTGCGAGAGAAACATCCATCCAAGTAATTACCAACCATTGTTTACTTCTCCTCAGAAATGCTGGTGTTTCTTGATTTTCACCCACGCTGTATCCTAAAGCTAAAGTGATGGGGGAAATAAGCTGCATGTGTCATTGCCCAAAGATAACATTTTGAAGTTCATCATGTCGGGGTTCAGGAAATGTACAAACTGTTTCCTGCTGACTGCAAAGCTCTGATAGTTTTTTTTCGTAATACCCCTTGAACCTCATATCTTCCCTGCACCTTATAGTGCTGCCATTCCACAATCTCAGAGCATCTTTACTGCAGATCCGTACCCCTGGCCATGAGAAATGTCACTAAGTGTCCAATTTATTTGCTCATGATCATGGAGCCTGCAGCAGAACTGAACAGAACAGAACGAGGACAGGTCTCCGAGTTACTTTCTTAGCCCCTGGAATCCTGGCTGCTCTTGGCTTTCTAAAGCTGAGAAAGAAGGCTGGGAAGACAGATATCTCCAGCTCTCAATCCAGATGTGACAGGATGGACCTGACAGGAGGGGGGACAAACCACACACAACAACAACAGGTTGGCTCAGAACAGGTGTTCCTAACTGAAATGTCTTCCTTTGCGATGGACTTCAGTGGCTGCGAGCAAGGCAGTGTCTGGCACCATACCTCTGTGTTTTACCAGATGTTACTGCTTTACTTCATCTCAGGCTGCGAAAAGCCAGATAATTAAAAAAAAAAAAAGGTATGTCTTATGAGAAAGTTTCTTTTCATCTTCAGCTCCTATAAAATACTGGTGGTGTTATTTTTGCACTTATAAGTAAAAGTACCCTCCTAAAAATTACCTACAGTGGAAAGACAGCAAAATCAAACCAATAAACAGGCAAAGAAAAGGCAGGAGAAGGAGACTCAGTTCTGCTATTGGAAAGTAACCTTCATATACAGAAGGTTACAGTTAAGCCAGGTTTTAAGTGAAGTCTGTATAAGTCGCGATCTCCGCGAAGAAGATTACCAAACGAGTATGCAACAGAACTAGAGAAGGAGGAGCTCCCCAAACTACGCCTAATGTGTTCAAAAAACTAACGGCTGGTGAACAGCTACCTGAGGGAAGACGGCGCCTCTTCAGACAGAGACAGTTTAATGTTGAAGCATTAGAGACAAAGGCTCCGATTTTCATTGGGGGCATTGTGTCCACTCATAGTAACACAGTCAATGGACCAGAAGGGAATTATTTTCCTGGGTTTTAACACAAGGCAAAGATATTACTTTGAAATGTTTATATGCATCTCATCCAAGGTAATAAAAAAGCAAAAATACAGCAGAAGAACAGAAGACCTTGATGTACCTATCAAGAATAGCTCAAGTGGGTTATTGTCAAGTTATAATGAATAGGCTTCTGCAAGGATTTTGACCATCATAAAGACAGTAAGTACAGGTAGGCAATTGCAGAAATGTACAGACCCTACCAGCAAGAGCAGGAGGAAAGAGACTGACACAATAGCCACCACAGAAGAAATGAAAGTGCTATCAAAATATCAGGAGAAGGTGCACTGCTCTGTTGGGACAAGGCCCTGTTTAGATGCAGAGCGAGGTCCTGAGCAGGGCGCAGGCTGCGGGCTGGGCCCTCGGTGGCCACCCAGAGCACCCCCGCAGCAGGGCGCAGGCCAAGCGCCAGGCACGCTGCGCGCGCTTCGCGTCTTCAGACGTTTGTTTGTTTGTTTTCCTGTTTGAACCGTAATGAGCACCCAATTACACAGCTGACCACCTCTGAGAATGACCCGCAATACTACACTAACCCACAGTGCTTTATAAAATCATTTCTTTATACTGACAATATTCGGAGCAGAACAGATCACCAAAGACCACATGGTCTCTCTACTTCTTACAGTCACATCGATTGAAGGAAATAATCTTTTTTCTTAATAAAAACTTATCTAATAACTTTGGCTACAATATATCACCTTATTATTTATATACCATGCGTAATACCATAGTGCTTTGGGGCCCTGTTCCTGATGGCCCTAAAAATCCACTGTGACAAGCAGACTTCTGTTTGAACTTGGATTTATTGCTGTAGTTTGTTGGTTACCTAAAGATTAAATACCCCTCCTGTTTAAATAAGGGCCTTCAAATAGATGCTCTATATTGCAGCAGAGAGCTAACTGTTGGATCCATTGTTCTTCGACTCCTTCTCTCCATTTATCAGCAACAGACCTTTTGAATTTAATCATGTCAGTTTTCTACTTGTTCTTTCCTGATCCTTAAGAAAGGTTTCTTCAAACGACTGCATGATCAGAACTTTCATAAAGACCCTGGATAATATATATGCAACATTTTAATAGCTATCATATTCAAAATTTTAATTGCTATCTTATGTCCTGAGGTTCATCCATTGAAATATATACACCACAAAGAAGAATCAGTCCATAAACTATGAAGGTAGACATCCATGGCTAAAATATGTACTGTATAGTGCATACAGTCTGGAAAATCATCTATATGACAGAATATGAGAATTCAGACATAATGAACACCATTTCCCAAACGTACAGCTTACCCTGAATTAGAGAGACACAATAAACTCTGAATGATTTCAGAAAGCTGCAAGAGAAAACAGTCTAATGTGTGAATTAATTGTCTGACCTCTGCTTGAACATGTCAGATCCCAGCCATTTCATTTTATTAAGAGACTGTATTATCATGAATATAATCAGAATGCAATGTTTAAGGAAAATCTGATTTGAACCTTTGTATTTGGGTCACACATAATGTAATTCAGTTTTACTCTCTGCTTAATGTGATTCATATACAAAACTGTTACACAAAAACAGAAAGCCTGAAGGAACAAACTCTCTTCCAAAGGGACAGTAACTTTTCAAAGAAAGCATTTAAACCGGAACGGGCAGGGTCGCCGATCACAACACAATGCCGCGTCACCCAGTCAGACACGGAAAGGCTGAGGTGCGGCTGGACTGGGCTGCAGCTCTAGATCACAGCGCACGCGACGAAACCACGCCGCTCTGGTGGCAGCACTGGAAGCAGTACGCTCTCCACGAACAGTTAATCGTTGTACTGAGATCTCCTTCAAAATACACACTTGGCCCACTCCCGCAGACACAAGAAAACCCTTGGAAGCTGTAGTAACTCCGACTTTGCTGCTGAGTTCACCTGCAGTTTGCCAATGAGCTAAATAACTTTGCCGTGTGTGTACTCAGGTGGTTACTCTGGCTCCCTTGTGATCATTTCAAGTACCGTCACCACTTCAATGCAATAAATATCAGCCTATGTTGCGCAAGAGAGGAGGCACTGCTAGGAGTATGTGACGCTGGATGAATAGGACTAATATTAATAACGGACTTTAGCACTAACCATTCTCTCCTTACTTGCATGACTGCTTCTCTTAATTTTTTATTTAGAAATATTACTTACTTAAATAATGTTTGTTTGTCCCTGTGTTTCAAAGGTTTGCATTGCATTCTGAAAACAGCTGTTCTCTCTCCTCAGCATTTTATATCTATAACCACACTCCACAAAGCTTTTGTTAAGGATCGCCTGCACCTATTACAAGTCTGTAGGAGCACATTGTTTAAGAACTTGAAATAACAGACACACGCTAGGGCTGTGCATTGAGACAGCATATGGTATAATAGCTACTGGATATACTGCAGTGCTGTGGATTGTTTGTTACGATTAATAGAACTAGTCAAAGTAAAGAAAGTACAATTGGCAAATATATGTCTTTTAAGGTTTTTGTCCAAATTGGATTGAAATTAAGATTTGAGACCTTTTATTTTTAATGCATTTTGAAATGACTGAAACATGACATTTCCCAGATTAGCTGGGAAACGTCCCTAGGAACCGGCCACACGGAAGGGACAGGAATGGCCTTTGGTCCCGTTCAGTGTCACTCTGCTCGGTGCTTTCACAGCCCTCTGCTTTGGGACAGGTTGCTTGGGCTCCTGGAGAGCCCTGAGCCATCTCCTTTCTTTGCTCGTCCCCAAAGTAAAATTCAAGGGGAACTGATCTACATGAAGAAGCTGCCCCGGTCTGCAGGTCACAGCTGCCCTAGGCTGCCTTCCTAAGCAGGGTTTCCATACCCTCTGCTGCGGGACTAAGTCGGGGTCAAGCAGGAGCCCCAACGACTTTCACATGCCTGATGCTGCAGGAGGGTGCCCGGCAGCCCTGCAAGCCTGACCTAGACACAAAAGCCCTGAAAAATCTACTATCTCTAACCTTGCCACAGCCCATCCCGTGGCTGCTGCTTGGGTCAGCCCCGATGTACGGGGCTCAAGAACTCCAGCGCACATTTGTGAGCGGCGAAGGCCTGTTCTACAAGGGAGTCCATGACACAGCCTCCACAGCCCCAGAGCAGGAGCCCTGGAAGCGCCTCGGCACCGGGCAGCCCGCTCTCCCTGTGCCAAACACAAGGTGCGTTCACTAGGCCTGGCTGCCGGGACGCTTCGCCTGCGAGTTGCACCGAGAAAGGTGCAAAACCTGCTCCCTCTCCCTTTTTGAACCTTGTGCAAGAAGGCAGCAAGCACGAGTGCCCAGTCCTTGGGAGGAGACATATGAAAAACAGGGAACTAAATGCCTACGTTAAGACTTCAATGTTTCAAAGATCATGATGAAAAACAGAAGCAACGTTACCTCCTGCCAAGGCAAGACAGAAATAAAACAGGGGAGCAATTCACGTCAAAGGTCTCTATGTTACCTCTCCCTGTCTCCTAACGGGAACACCAGTCTTACCAACTGTAACCAAGAACGTAGTCAAGGGAAAATATCCACAAAGCACCTGAAATAGTCCAAATGAATTGTAGAGACCGACCAGTTTAGAATTGGTTCTGACAGATTTGTACTACATGACAGTTTTAGGTGTTAATTGTCATCTTTGTTTGCGTTTCTTGTCACCACTAGGACCAAATTCACCTTAAGCCAAAGCCCTGCTGGCAGGTTGCGCCTGTGCTGCTGGAAACCCACAATAACCGGTGCTGGGCAGGATGTTTCCCTCTTTCAGGAAAAGGCAGAACTTAGAGCGCAGCGCTTGCACGGACCCAGCCGGCACATCTCGTGCCAAAACCTCCGGCGAGCCTGCGCCAGGGAGGAGAGCAGTGGCGGCGCGGTGTGCGCCTCGGGGAGCTGCACCCGGCAGCGGGCTGCACGACCCGTCACCTCCCCTTCCCCAGCCCTGGAGCCATTCATGCAAACTGCTGTGTTTTGCCTCACCCAAAAAGCAACAGGCTATTTTAAGTCATTACATGTATTTCAGATTAAAAAAGCAATAAATCAAGAGAGTGGCAAAGGTTTGGTAAGTGAACACTCAACTGCCATGTGAGAGGAAAGCCGTACAAATCTGAAATGCAATAAAAAGAAGGAATAAAAGGGAGATTGCCTGTTGCTTGTTAAGCACAGACAAACAGTTTGCTTTTATCAAAATACATGATTTTTGAACAATGAAGTCTGACAGGACCATCCTAAAACATCCAGAAGTGTTCTGCCTGCATTCTCTGCTTATGCTCACTATACGTAATTATTGTCTGGCTCTGCCAGACAGAATGCTTAACGATTAAAAACTGCAGCGCACAGAGAAATGAGACTGGGGAATGACATCATCAAACACAGCACAAAACGAGGCAGAATTACTACAGGATTCCCTGGAGCAACCACAAATCCTGCTGAGAACGGTCCTGCTGGGGCTCCCTAATTAATGTACCCATTTTCCACCTGTCACCCAGCAGAATTAAACTCGCTGCAGCTCTGCTTTAATTCTCCGCTCAATCAATAATTCGGATAACAGATCCAAAGTCCTGTAGATTCTGTGTATTGATCCTCTCCCACCCTCAATCTACCGGTTGTCTCCGCTACCTTTGAGCAGTAGGCACCGACGGCCCGTTTCATTACGATGTCATCACTCTGCCCATGCTGAGCCGCTCGCCAGTTTCATTAGGCTTCAGAAAACCTTCCCAAACTCCGGACCCGTGTGTAAACGCACCAAGTGCTGCTCAGAAACAGAGACCAGCACTCACTCCTTTGGCACTAAAAACTGGGACACCAATGGTGCTGACACATGGACAGAAACTCTACATCTTAACCACTAGTCCTACCCAAGTTCACCAGAATTAGGCTAAAGCTCCAAATATATTTTTCTCTTTTTTTTTTTTTTCCCTCTGTTACAACTTAGAACAATTTTTGCTGATCGGAACAAAAAGTTTCACTTATTTCTGATATTTTAATAGAAGAGGTTTGCAACCAAAAAGCAAATACAAAAATTCCGCCCTTATTCTGCTGAGACAGCCTTTATCTTTTGCAGCCCCGTAAAGATAGATCTCCGAGTCTCATGAGGTTTCACAGTAATTAATGTAAACCATTTAAATCTGATTCTGAGAGCTGAATGGACTAAACAATGGAAGGTAAATTACTTTTTGCTGTTTTACATCTTTCCAATTCCTCAGCAAGGGTCAGAGCTGACAGCGGGAAGATTAAACAGCATACAGCACAAAACGGCCCTTATCACCGCCTTTCTGGAAAATGTGCTTTCTGTGTATGTAAAAGGTATATAACGCTCTTGACTAAGAAGATACATGGGCATCATTACTGTGTTTATACCAAGTGAATAGAAATAGATCAGGAGATGCTCAGTTATTGGCAGGGAGATAGCAGAAGAAAGTTATTAAAATACAGAGAAAGTACGGTTAGTACATCCAACGCAAGGCAGATCCCTGCACTGTTTTCCTGAAGATAAAATTCGCTGAAAACAAGTCAGCAAAGTAAACTTCAGGTAGCAGTGAGGCCAGGCGAGGGTTCGGGTTGCAGACAGCCGCGTGCGGCTCCTCGGGCGCGGGGTCTGGCTCCGGCAGCGCCGCAATGACGCGCGTTCCAGAAGGAGCGGTGTCCGGCGCGGCGGCTTCTCTGCGTGTCTGCGCTGGCTAAAGGTGGTGCAGGAAGGCTCAGAACTCTGCTGCCGAGTCAGGTCCCCTATCCCCCAGCACAGGCCAAGAGGCTTGTGATTCGTGTAACGGCTTTGAAGTCTTACTGGATAACACCTTCTCGCCTTGTTCTGCAGGTCAGCTCACCAGCAGCCTCCTGCCTTAGGAATAACATGGCAATAACTGTGAGCACTTCTGTAAAAAAGGGAGAGGAGGACATTTGGAAAGGCTCAGCAGGCTGGTCCAGGTTCACCCAGCTGGCCTGGCTGCCCCTTGTGCACAAGGCTTCCTGAGTATTTAAAAAACACAGCGGCTAGCCCTATGGGAATCCTGTTAACCACCAATTTGGTTCCTGCTTTGGAACATGTAGGTAAGCCAAGAGTTTTCAAATTCAGGTCTCCTGGTAACCTGGGCTGCTTAAACCCACATTAGAACTGATCTCAGAACAGTTAATGGTTAGCTTTGGAAATAAATGATAGACTTGCAGTAGAAGAAAAGACTAAATTTTTATCATCTTTTCTATTCTTTGAAAATTAGTAATTAGCTTCATTTCCTGGAAAAATTCTGGAATTAAATAATCAAACGTATTTTAAGTGCCTGCAAGACAATAAGGAAATGGATTACACCCAACAAAGACTTTGTCAGGAAGTAATCTTGCCAAAAAAACACCATTTATTTGCTAATGAAGTACTAGGTTTTGTGGATAAGAGAGGAACACTTAGCATCGTACCTTGAATCTAACAATGTTTGCCATGTGATCTTATAAGACAGTCTAACAAAGGGCTAGTAAAACACGGCATGAACGAGACTGCTACAGGTGTGGTGCACCGCAGTTCGGATCATCGTGCTCAAAAAGGAATCGTTGGTCTAGCGTTTCTGCGGAAGCAAACTCACTGCAGGGTTTGTGCCGATGTCTGCCCTGGCCGCTGCTGTGCTCCATGCTTACCCCAGCGGCGCCATCAGAGCACACTCGCTGTCACTCTCAGGTGACAAGAAACTTGGAAATGCCGCCAATTTATTGGAAAACAGATATAGATTTTAAAATGATCATAACAAACTGGAGAAGCTTTCAGAAAAGTGGAATGAATAGTGTGAGATACTACACCCAGGAATAACCAGCTGTAGGTGTATACAGTATAAAATCACAGGTTCGTTATGAGAAGTTAAGACCAACTTCAAAAAGTAGTTAGAGGTTAAAATTGCTCGTGAGCTGAAGATGAATTAGCAGCATCATGCTGCTCCATGGCACAGAAACACACAAAGTGACACCTGTAAAGACCACCCCACAATCATCGCGCTCTCGCAGCTGCCATTACTGTACCCTCTGCAGACAGACAGGAATCCACGGCAGAGACCACTGGGTCACAGTGTCCAGGAGCAACACCAAAACTGTGACCAGCTACAAAAGCTAGAAACAATTCTGAGCGATGCTAAGGAAGAGATACGTGAAGAGGGTGCAAGTGCTCAAAAGATATTCCCATATAAAAAATAAAAATCATGCAAACGGGAAAAAACAAAGGCCCCAGGTCCTTGAGAACAGAACAAGATGTTCCCAGCAAGCCAACGAGAAATAAGTTAGACCAAGAAAAAAAGATACCAGCAAAAAGGAGAAAAGGCAATGCAGCACTGGGATACGGTTCTTGGGGCAGACTGAGTGTCCCTCCACAGACGGCTCTAAGAACGAGCGGGAGAAATCCTGCCCGAAGAAGAGATGGGGCAGAGGCCCATGCCAGCCCACCCCGCTGCACAGCTGCGGCTCAGCCAGATGTGCTGCAGTCAAGAGAAACGGGCACACATACGAGATTCCTACTGCTCATACAAGATTCAAGATTCCACCGCCCAGCAACGGAAAGACAACTATGAAGAAAAGAGCATTTCACTTGTAAAAATTGTCAGTCATCTACTATTCAAACAGAAAAATCTCATAATATATTAACTATATTTGTAAAGCCTGCGGAGTCTCAGTTGCATTGATTCATACCAATAAATCCACTGTTTAAGCCATTTCTTCAAACGCCGTGAGAACACGTCATTCTTAGAAGAAATGCACAGGATGTGTCAAATGCTTAAAATTCCTCAGTTCCTATCAGACAGCCTTGTCTTTTGGACCCACTGAAGATGCTACAGTAGGATCCATGCACCCTGCTTTCCGAATACCCATTTAGTAAGGCGTTCTGGATAGACAAACGGATGAATGCACAGGAGGTGCAGAATCAACGGTCCTTGACAAGGCCACGAGGTTACCTCAGACCGCAGCGGTAGAGCCTGTTCACAGAAAACCCCTGTTTGTGCAAGAGCAAGTCACTCTTAATGGCCTCTGTACTAAAACTCACAAGCTTGTTTTGTCCTGATCAGGAGATATTTGTCATGTAATCATCTATTATTGAATATAGGGATGAAAAAAATTCACAGTACAAAGATTTTAGACCGTGGCCTATCCTACAACAATGCAAGACTCCCGGTAAGACATTCTAGTTGCAGACTATATCAGAACAAAGCTTGAAAACAGTACCTTCAAGCGGTGGTAGCAATAAATTCTCTCTATTTCAATAACAGCATTCCATTTCGAGATCTCAAAGAGCTTTTTAAAAATTAATCAAGCCTCTAAGCAACCCTGGAGATGCTAAAACACTGCAGTCAATGACCAATTAAGCCATACCCAGTCTATCCAGTTTATAGAGAAGGCATGGCACCAGGGCGGAAATACTCGAGAGCTCAGGTGCTCCTAAGCGAGTGGGAGCCACTTCGGCATCTGAAACATCCTCTTCTCTGTGTCCCATGACAGCTGTGCTATCCCGGCTCTTCCATTTATCCAAACCCCTATTAGAACTCCTGTTTTATCACAGACGAGTGACTGAGGTACAGGAGACAGATTATTTGCCCAAGGTGACACAGGAGGCCTGTGGCAGAGAAGAAGGTATTGCTCAGGATTCCAGGTTCTTCCCAATAGCCCAAATAGTCCTCCTTTCTTTATTTTTTTTTATTTAACGCTTCTTTTGCAGCACAGTCCAGAGGATGTTGGGTAAGTCTGGACAATGTGTTATTCTGACAGCACGGGGATTTTTATATAGAGAGAGTTTTGACATAAGCAATGAGTAAACCATTCTGTACTTGTAGCATTCCTTATCCTCTCCCCTTAACTGCAGGTTCAAAACCAGCGGTGACTGCGCCTCTCAGAGCAGATGCAGGGGAGCACGGTCCGTGTCAGAGCCCACGGAGGCGCCGCCGATAGCGCCAGCTCTGTGCATGAGACAGAACACGCTTGCCCCTTCATGCTGCAGATTCCTGGGCGATGTCAATACCGGTTTAAGAGGTCTCCCGCTCCCCAGGCTCTTCCTGTCGTGTGCTGACATCTTCTAGGAATCAGCAGATTTTACGCCTCTATTCAATTCACTTGACCTCCCTCTAAATACGTTCCTAGCATCTGAAAAGCCATTCCCCGCACAAACATATGATGGAGTCCAGATCAATAACACAGGATAAAAACAAACAAGCTAACTAAGGCAAGTCTAAAGTCTTAAGAGCTATCCAGAGATGCTGCTATCTGGACTGTTCGATATGATGTTCTGAATTGCGCACAGCAGGATTTCATTTGCTACAAATAGCTTTGCACCAGCAGCATCTTCAATAATTTTATCATGCAGTGTTCCCCAGATAGAGCAATATTTCATTTAATAAACAGCAAATTAAAATAGCAAATACAGTGAAAGACAAAGCATGAATAGATTTGCTTCGGAGTTTTAAAGAGAACATTGATTTTTTTTTATCATTATTTTATTTTTTAGCGTTTCTGTAGTGGCGCGTAAGGTCACCTTCATGACAATTCCAACAGGGTTTATCTTGTAGTGCTCAGTCTGACATGCAGCTTGATGATTTATTATTGCTTAGTTCTTGATACTGTTCACTGCACAATCCAATCTCAGAGAGACACATATTTCTCAATTCAGGGACTTCTTTTATTTTACGAAAAATCAGCATGGTGCTTTGTGGAAAAACTACATTTGGCATTTGATCTTAATTTTTTTAAGTATTTCTTTCTATTCTGTGTTTCTCTGCTGTATCTTTGATGTATTCCAGGATCATTTTTGTTTGATTTTCTTGTGCGTTTTTCCTCTCACCCTATTTTAGTGTGACTACACCCAAAATAAAGATTTGCCACAGCAGCAGTTTCTTCCAGCCACTCTTATCTAGATTTCTGCTTCATACTAGTAGTGACATGGTGATAGATTTCATGGGTTTTCTCTCCTCATTTGGGAGAAGGAATATAATTATGCAAAGGAGGGTTAGATGGACAGTGGAAATACATCACTATTAACCCACCGGAACACATGCAGATTCACTGTGGTTATGTGCTTAGAGAGGAAAAAAACCCTCATATGCTAGACAAGGTTTTTTTCTGCCCTTGTAGTAATATCAATTCAAGGGTAAGTCAACAACCCTCGTCATGTCATTCCTGTGTCTGTGCTCTCGTGACACGGTGCTGCTTAAACTCTGCTCGACCGCCAAGCCATCTCCGGTACTCCTGTCACCCGCCTAAGCCATTCGGTGCCATTAACCCCCGTGGGCCAGGCTGCCCACTACTCACTCCGCTCCTTCAAGTCTGCCGCTCATTAGCTGCTGCGTTAAGTAGCTAATGGTGCTCTCACAGTATCTGCTGCATCATGCAGGTGCGACAGAACAAACATTTTCCACTGGTGCTTTGTCCTGAATCATTAAGGACCCCAATCCTGCAAAGATTTATGTACGTGAATAAGTTTATTCACATGAGCAATCCTGTTTCCAGCCTCTTAAACACATGCTTGTGGAGTCAGAGTCCTGATGATCAATCTCACTACCGGGTTTTGGATAGAAGCCTTTGTAAGGAAACACAAAGCAGCATCAGAACACGCCACAAAATGCTTTCTGCTCCCTCTCTCTTTTTGCCGAGAAATATTTACAGAAGATATTTTTTTCCAGAAGAAGAAAGATTAATAGCCACACCTGCTATTCTATGACCTCATTACTTTCCCACTAATTGATCCGCGTATTAAAAAAATATATTTATCAAGGCAGTATGAATATTCCCCGCAGAACTGGCTGCTGGTAAGGGAGATTAACTGAGGCCGTGTAAATTATTGAAGCCGTGAGCCGCTTCTGGAGGCTCCTGCCCCTCGCGGGTGAGGTGGGGGACCAGCTGGCGCCCGCTGGGCCGGGGCTGGGCCAGCACCTCGGCCCTGCCCGCGGCCACCAGACAGCTCGGGGGGCCCTGGCGCCGCGCACCGGGCGCCACCCCCCGCGCTCGCTGCACCGGGGGTTGCAAATGGCGAACTTAATACCGCGGCAGGAGGTGCCATTTGCGGTCCCAAAGGACGACTCTGCCCTCTCCTCTTTCATGCTCATATGAACAAATTGAGGCTGATGCAATTTTGAGTCCTGTTGTCCTATTTTATTTTTAAATGTGTAATTTCCTCTTTATTTTAGCGTCTACGCAGAGTAAAATTAAAGCGTTTTTGTACACATGACTGACGGTAAACTGCAATGGGGTTTTGTACTTTGTGAAGCCATTAAAGCATTGATGGATACAAGGAAAAAATAAGTAAAAATTTGCAACTTATTAGTAACAATTAAAAGGAGATGAAGGTGCCGGCACAACAAGCCTTACACACTGTAGTCCTTATTTTTAAAAACAGCAAATTTACCTCAGAAAAGGTTATCAAATACTTGTATAATGCTTGCCTGTTTTGCTATACGTATCGTGACATACACTGGTTTATTTTATTCTTAGAACAATGTGTTAAATTGGTTAAAATCGGGTCATGTTTTTGTTTTGTTGAAGTGACATTACCAGGGACTGTTTGGAAGTAGAGAACAAAAATGTAGTGCAAGCTGCTGCACTATGAAATCAAGCCGGTCGGTCTCTGTGATGCTCCAACAATGCAAGAAGGCTCCTTTTGGACAACCAGAAATGAAATTGTTCAGTATTCACCCTATCTTGGAAAGGAATTGCAAAACCATATTTTTATAGAGGCTGTTTAAGACTAATGCAAACTGGAAAAATGCAAGACGGGGAAACTCGCAGCATCTACCACCAGATGCAGAGAACAAAAATAATCACATCTGAGGAAAAGATTGACACATTTTCATAGACTTTTGGGGGATCCAGAGGCCATATCCATTCCTCAGTCCAGCTTCCTACATAATGTTGGCCAGAGGATTATACTCAGCGACTCCTGGATCATGCCCAGTGACGTCAGTCTGGACTAGATCACCACTTTAGGATACCAATGCTAGCTTCAACTGCTTAGAGAATCTATTCTATTCCCATCCCGACTCTCGCAGTCATTGACTCACTGTTACAATAGATGAGGCAGCAGAGATAAAAGCGGAGCCCTGGTAGCTGGGAGTGGCAGGATAGATGGCACGAATGGGATGGAAGAAAACAGGCGAAAAACGCATCTAGAAGTAGCAGACCAGAGCAGTGGGCATAGCAGGAAACACCAAGTATTTTTCTTGTCAGCATAAATATCTGAGACGTTTCAGCCATAAATTACACAGTCCCTGACAGGCCACAGGGTCCTAGCCTCTGTTCCAGATTGTATTACCGACCATCCATTAGCATCGGGTTAGATTTATCAGCAGAACTGTTAAGCCTACAAGCTGCGGCAGCCCGTCCGACCGCCACTGCTGCGGAGCGGAGGAAACGGGAGCCGGGGCGTTCCAGGGCAGCACCTCACAAAAAGCAGGCTTCCAAGCGGTAAATAATTAAATACATCATCGATCCACATAAGGAAGAAAGGAGAATCTAAGGACACAGGAAATGTTTAGCTCG
Organism: Columba livia; assembly: GCF_036013475.1. Taxonomy (NCBI): domain Eukaryota; kingdom Metazoa; phylum Chordata; class Aves; order Columbiformes; family Columbidae; genus Columba; species Columba livia. The sequence continues at coordinate 693,642 of NC_088609.1, read as the reverse complement.
CATATATTGCACACAAAGGCACGTGGCATTCCCGCCAGCTTGGGGCCGCACAGCATCCATACTCTGGCACCGCAACAGGCTGTGCAGCCTCCTCCCCTCGCCCCATCTGTACTTCAGCCACCTCGAGCCCTGTCTCTGCTCACAAGAGGCAAATTTAACCCTTATTTTTCCCCTTTCTGTCCACAGCTAAAATGCAAAACTCAACTCTGCTCCCCTGCTAGTGTAAGAAGGCCTGCATCTGAGTGTCTGTGAAACATCACAAAGACATGGGACATGCGTTAAAGATTTATAGCGACATCAAACATTCTGTTTGACTTTCAGTTTTGTCACATAATCCCAATAAACCAATGATTTAGCCGTATCTGTTGAAGCTGTCACTGCCGAGTCCCTCCCGTGCCGCTGCTGACACACGAGTACATGAGCCACCGCAGCCGGTGCGCGCGGGCCCGTCTCCTTGGGGAGTTTCAGCCGCGCTCCTTCTGCAGGGAACTGCAGCTGCTGCACACACCGGGCTCTGTAGTTACACTTTCCAGTGAAATAAAATAAAATTAAAATTAAATAAACTCTCAAGTAATACATTAGCGTTATGCTTATCTAGAGAAGGCTTGTGGGACTAAGTGAAAAGATAAAGGAAATAGCAGAGATGTGGCAGTGCTACAGTTAATATTTGGTTAGAAATATTCCAAACAAGATGTCGACACAAATTCAGTTCTTGTTATCAACACACACCCAGCTCATTGAGGCTGAAGTAGTGTATTCAGAAATACAGTTTGGAAGGCAAGTAATCTGGAAATAGCTGGTGTTCACAAAATGAAGACACAGTCTAAAAAAATCCCAACCAAACCAAACCAACCAACCCCCTAACCCTTCTAATGTAATGCTCAGAATTCATTGGCAAGGACAAGAACTACTGGAGTCAAATTTGTACCTGTTCTTCCGTTATTATGTGTTGCTTAACTTAGAACAACACTGTGCGCAACATCAAACCACTTGACTTTGCCTTCCCGAAGTCTTAAATTAAAGAATGGAAGTGTCTGAAGTCCTCATACTTAACACATTTCCCATTCTCTCTTTGACCACAGCTGCCACAGGCACAATCTCCTGAAATGTAAGGGGTGCGACAGCACCATTCCCTGCTACAGCACGTCAGCACGCTCCTCTTTTCATATCGTTTAATGCACCCTTTTGTTAATTGTAATTGTTTCTATAGAGAACTTGTCTGTTGCAGCACAGAAGAAAACAATCTAAAAAAACAACCTGCCTCAGGTTGTAAGTCACCACGATGGTGTCAATATTGTCATTGTCAACAATGACACACAAGGAGAAGATGGAGAAAGAAAGGCATACAATTAAGTTTAAGCTGATGGCATGATACCCAGAAGCGATTGTCAGAGAGAGACACAAGAAGATGGAATTGGATGGAGACCAGTCAGAAGCAGAGAAATAGAGCTGAGTCTCAGTTGTGTAAGGATAGCAGGTGAAATTACACAACCAGACAAGATCATCCAGAGAGAAAGCAGATAAAATAAGCAAAAGGTGTAACATAATTCAAAAAGAAAAACAGGAAGAAGAGGGAACTAAAGAAGAAAACTGTTGCCAAGTAGGGTCAGGAGAAACAGCCACGAGGTGCCAAGGGAAGCTGCAGCGTTGAGAACACTAAGAACGACGCAGAAAGATCGGGAAGGCTGGATGTGGAGGTCTGGCCAAGTGGTCGCTCGAGTCCTCAGTAAAGTTCACCAGAACTTGACCCTGAGCCAGGACACCATGCAGAGGAGAAACGGAGAGCAAGTGCTGCTGACTGTGCCGCGGCCCGGGGCAGTTCAGTTTCTGGGGTAGCTCAGGACTCACCCGTTCTTTGTCTGAACTCCCCAGTTACCGAACCGAAGTGATCATTCTTTCCTACATGGGAGCTCTGCACAAGTGAGGAGGAGAGGCAGTCAGCGACGGAGCCACGTAGAGACATAAAAACTGCGAAAGTGTTTCGAGAGAGCGAATGGTCAAGGAGCCTTTCCTCGACGCTGAGTGTGGAAGTCGGCAGCAGCCGGAGACCAGCAAGAGGGGGAAGGAAAAGCAGACCCGAGGCAGCGGCCAGAAGGGCAGAGAGCATTGTCAGCAGCACCCAGCACGGACAAGGGGTGGTGGTGGTTTAAACAAGCCACATTACTATTCATCTGTTAGAATAATCCATGTAGCCCCTTTTCTCATCATCACCCCCCCTCTAATATTTATTTCCTGTATTCTTTAAGATATCTTCCATTGAAACCATGGCTATTGTCATAGGTATCTGTCCGTATTTCAAGGTGTCTGCATGCCACCTCCTCTAACTCCCCCAAAGGTGCTTCACAGCAGAGTCTTCATGCAGAAGTGGGAATTAAAAGACACTGTAACCAACAAAGCCTACTTAATTAAACAATATCCAATTATTTTACGATCCATGAGGTTGCCTGTAATAATTTGGTCCATGAAACAAAGTGCATGTTAGATTATTTCTTTCAATGAGAAAGCAATCCTTTCATAATGTTTAAACAGCATTAAGGCACAACAGTAATAAATGAATACAAGACTTTCAGAGGCAGAGGCACAGGAATCCAAACTGAAAAGCACAGAATGGTTTGTGAGGTATTTGTTTCAGGAACTAGCCTTTCTTAAAATAAATAAAATAGAATACACACACACACACACCGGCCTTGGGTTTGCTGAGGGAAATCATTGACAAGATTTTGCGAAGAAAAGCTAGACTTGTGAAATAGAAATTTGTTTATATGAAGACATGTCAAGTTACATCAGGCACAGTTTTGGAGCGTGCGGCTGTATTTTGTCTCAGGCGTTTGCGAAGCTTAACAGGCTGCAATAGACAACAGTAGAGTCGCTAAGATTTATTTATTATTTTCTTCACAATGTATATGTTTGTTTTCTGTGAGCAAGGGAATGATTTCCCATCCTGAGAGCCAGTGAAAAAGACAGTATTTTTCAGTGCAAGCTAGGAGATGGAAATTAATGAAAGATACTTGTAAATCATTCATCAGCCTTGCCAGTGCCAAGCATTTTGCATTTCAATACCTCCATGCTTGTAAGAACAGCACAAAGTAAGCTTGTAGAAACCAGACTATTTCTTCATCTAGTGTATCACAGATTTACCGAGAGGGATATTCATCCCTCCCACCTCCTGATCAGTAAAGAACTGACCATTGCAGCCACTCTCCTCTGAGATGTTCCTGGCATGCTGACGGATCTTTTCCCAGCGCTACTGCACCCTAATGAGCAAGACTGCAGCCTGCTGCCAGAGCTGCTCCTCTCGCTCACCCGGCCAGGGTCTGTGCACACGTGTGTGACTCTGCTGAGAATAAACCGCCGACACTGTGTGTGCCATGTACAAGCGCTTCACTCCTGAGGCACTGCACCTCCTCAGTGGAGGCATTCAGCATCGACTCCTTCCTCAGGCAGCCGGCTACTGCTTGTCACATTACGTTTCAGTCTCAGATGACAGCATATTTTTCAAGTGTCCCTGCATTTACCTTAAAGTTTCCTCTCTCTTGACAGAGTTGCTTCTAAACAAGCATGAAAATGTCAGCTAAAGGACGATACCCTCTTTCAAAAGCCTTTACCAGGTCTTTGCTCTTGCTGATCTTTCTCCTTTTCCTCCTTTTGGGGAGGAGGGGAAGAAGCGGAGGGGGGTGAAGCTGATATGTGCTCTTCTTCACATCTTTACTGAGTGGGCTCCTTCTCCCTGCTTGATTTTCTTCATGCTCCCCTGCTTATTTAATACGAAACAGTGCCCTAACCCTACAGATCTTATTTATGTTTGAACACAGAAAACTCAAAAGAAAAGGGATAGGGAATGAGCTGAATAGTAGGCACTTCTCATCATGCCCCTAAACAAGATGGATTTAGGACTCTGGCAAAAAGACCAAGAACATTACTTCAAAGCAGAAACCATCAAATAAGAAAATCCTATTCAGTTCGCGGTGGCTTCATCTCACTGACTGACTGGTAAATCTTTACTACTATATCAGAAAGATGAGAGGCAACAGTGAGACCCTTGACACAGTCCTGGCTGATAATTACAGCTGTGTCCAGATGTGAACCAGAAGTTACACTTTCAGACGTATAACAGCACAGTGCGTTTCTAAAACAAAACACCTCTTACGATTCAGCAGCCACATAGGTGATGCACTTGGAGCCTAAGCAGAAGCTCACTTTAAAGTGGCTCTTGAACTCAACTATTGACATTTCATTCTGCTGCCACTTTGTCACCCAAAGACTCTGTTTCTGAAGTGCTGATGTAGTTATAAATAAGAAATATAGTAACTGTGCTGCAAACATCAACACACTCCTATTGAAACACAAAAATAAAATAATAATCCTAGGATCATGTAGGCTGGAAGAGATCTTTCAGATCATTGAGTCCAGCTGGAACCTGGTACTGTCAAGCCCACCACTACAGCATGTCCCTAAGTGCTACATCTACAAGTCTTCTAATTGTCGCCAGGGATGGAGACTCAGCCACTTCCCTGGGCAGCCTGTCCCAGCGCTTGGAGAAGGAAAACACCTCCCCAGCACCATTTCCCAAACCTTCCTGTTTGGAGAACAGACGTAAGAGAACCGGCTACAGATGACACCTTCAGGGCCTGTAGTTCATGTCTTCTTCAAACTTGGGTAACCCTGCAAACTCTCTAGAATTAGGGCTTTGAGCTTGGCCAACCACAGTATTTTGTAGAGTAGTTATCATAGGTTAGTCACATTATGGTTTCGTTAGTTGTCCTCCAGTTAAATCAATAGCAAAGAGACACTCCCAATTGCTACCACTACTATTGCTGATCATTCCTGTAACAGAAGCCATGTGGTGAGCTGTACACATAATTTCAATGTACTGGCCTTAGAAGTTATCTTTTAAGAGTACTAAGAATATGCCCTGTGGATACCAGTACCTGCAAAAAGACTGAACAGAATGTGGAGAAGGAATGTGAAAGACTATTTCATAAAACCTCCTGCTGCCTGCCAACATCAACACTTAGAAAGTGTAAATTAAATTTTAAAAACTGCATCTATTTTGGTAGATTTGCAACCAAAATGTGAAGAAGTAGACACACTTCTCATTCAGCTCTAAGCGCTGTGGCAGGAGTCTGAGGACTCACTTCTCTCAGTTACAGCGGACTCCTCAAACGTGATTGTGTCCTAATGACAGCACTGTCCTTTAGCAAAGCCCTGGGGCCACACAAACCGCTCGGTGCCGGGACGGCAGCTCGTGCTCCGCACGCCGCCTAAGGCCTAAACAGGCCTTTCATACACAGGCCAGATGTTCACTCTTTCTTAGGCCAGCTCAAGGCTAGAACAAACCTTTTCAGCCAGGGTTTATCAGAGTTTCTAAATTACATACTGGGAAGAAATTTAATTGGTTTAATTAAGAAAGTTTATTTCATGGTAATTCAGTTTTGTTATGCTGCAAGACTTAATGTGTCCTCTGATAGGAGTGATTTGTTATAAATATTCATAGTAACCCTCTTCCCACAAAAAAAAAGTATAAAGTCACAGATTAAAAAAACCCTTCCAAAGTCTGGAGCACAAGTGGTAAATCTGCCCATAGTGTGCATGCTGGTTGCAGTCAGTGTCATGCCGTCTCCTCATACAATTCACACGGTGCTCACACATTCCCTGGTTTCAACAGGCATGTCAAGGGTAACAAGGTGATGTCTTGCCCGCTTTCGCCCCATGAGGTGTTAGTCATTACTTCTCTTGACCCATTGCTGTGGGTCGCTGAGGTTTTGGGTTGGTTTTTTTGTTTTGTTGTGGTGGTGTGGTTTTTGGGGGTTTTGGTTTGTTTTTTGGTTTTTTCCAAAAGAGTCATAAGAAACAAACCACTTCTTATTATTCACAACAAATATCTTAAAGCTGATTTAATGTGCTCTGAAGTGGGTCCTGCTCGATGGAGATGCGCAACGCCACACACGACCGCACCACACCTCGGGGTCAAAGCGCTGTAAACTAGAGGCCGTTCTACCTGCTGAGGTCATGATTTAATCCTTTGCACTTAACAGACACCACGACTTAGCTGAAAATCCAAGTTCACGGGCATCAGTCACTGCTATAACAGGACTGCAGGTCAGGCGAGACAACAGGAAAACTAACGCTGATTCAGTTGGGTTCTTCTGAGCCACTGGCATCCTTCACGCTGTTCTTTTTTTGCCCCTCATCAGTAATCATTACCAAAGCGAGAAAACTGTGAGGAAAGTTCATATGTTGAATGTATAGCTCTCCAGTCGCAGCACAGATCTATACGGATCAATAGCGGTTCATTCTTTCAGCAGCGAATTCAGCGCGGCAGACGGTGCCCACAGACAGCACCCGTGTCTTCACAACCGCTGCCCGACTGTCCTACCCCCTCTCCCCAAACTGCAAGCACCAGGTGATCGTTTGGCCCCATTAATCAGAATTAGAGGGAAGTCGGCAAGAACACAGACCAGCTATTCTAGCACAAATCCCTCAACTTGTGTTGTCATCTCTGTCAGGTTTGTGCTAGGCCAGGCCGCAAACACCATGTTTGGATGCTGGCTCCGTTTTGCTGGCTGCTGTTCAAACACAAGCAGAAGCACCATCTCCCAAAAGAACAGGCAGCCTGAAAAAGCACAAGAAAAAATAGGGAGAAGAGTCCCACGAGAACACTGTACACTGAAGTGACAGGGTAAATATTTCTAACCAGCACACCCCAGAGTTCGCGGTTCTTCAGGTTATGTTTAACTCTATTTACTAGTGTGTTTTCATAAAAAACAATCCAGTAGTACTCAAGGCTTTCCAAAAAGCTTATGTGCCAGTCACAACATGACTCGGAAATTCATTTGTTCTGTGGGTCTCGGCTTGGCCCCAAGATTGAGGGATTTTTAATTTTATGTTTTACACATATTACACAGATTCATATGATTTCCTCAAGGCTTATAAGTACTGCAGCTCTCAGATGCAACAAAACAGCTGGCATCTTTTCAAAGACTTCTACATTTCTGGGAAGTTAAACAACGCAGAAATACGAGGATTATTTGCTAGGACCCACAGTGCTAAACGAAGTCAGGAGTTCCTCTGAGCAGACACAACGCGCTTGGTGCTCCGAGCCCGACCTGCAGCAGCCCAAGCGCAGCTCTGGGTTCTGCAGCTCACGAGGCGGCCGATGCAGCATCAGACACACAAAGACTTTCACACCATTGACATTTTATAATCTGCTTTCTCATGTTTAAAAAAAAAAAAATCTGTAGGAATTAGAGCACCAGTACCTACAGAAGTGTTATTTTTAACATCAGTACAGAGAGAAATGAGCCACATGCCAAAACAGCCAGAAGAAACTCCCTGAAGTCTCAAAGACACCAGCACATGTCACCAAAACAGCTGGCCTGCAGAAACCTTGGCTTTTATTATTTCAGGCAAACGTAGATTTCTTCACTAACACCCACCTGGACACCTATATCTTAATTTACTTAATTCACCTGTTCTCCTATCAGTTAAGTTACTGTATTAAAAATTTACTGTTACTTTCTGTTCTTCTGGAGTGTGTAACTTTCTTCTGAATCACTGCAAGCTTGCTATGTATTACCTTTAATTCACCTGGGAACAAAAAGATCGTTTAAAAGAAGCCATTTTAACATTTTCCTATACTTGTACTGCTGCTTTCGGTGGAATTTGGTACAATATATAGTTTTGGCTATGCATTCTGTCACTCTGAGCACAGACACCACTTGAACACAGATTATCTCTGCTTCTCATTACTAATATTCATTCAGCGCACGCATTCCGTGAGGGAACTGCACCTTAAAGCAACATCAGTTCTCTGTGAAATTAGAAACTGAAGACTGTTCCATTAGCCACTTTTTTATTTGGTGCCAACAGTGCGTGCGTTTCAGACTTAAGTTCATAACCTGTTCATAAGCAGTATTTTTGCAGTTCACTTGCTACCGTGGAAGAGAACCAAACCAATTAAGAATGCTAAAATTGCCATTTCATTCTCACTAAGGAAAGAGAGAGATTCTGCTAAAGTGACAATAAAGAAAAAACCTCTCACTACGGGAATTATCCAATTTGACTAGATAGGTCATTTCATTAACTAAAAAGTAACAACATCTCTAATCAGTTTTTCTCACCTATAAATTACCATTTTTATCTCTTCAAATCTTTAATTCACTGTTGCTTTTCTTCCCATTTGCTACCAGCTACTGCCTTTGAAACCCTACCAGCAGCCACATCAAAAGCCATTTTAAATAGGGGAGGAGTTCATTTTGGAATTAGCTGCACTTGGACCATTTCCCCATTTTTAGCCCACTGAAATTACCAGAAATGTTCTTAAACTAGAATGACAATACGTCATTCATATATACATTAGGCATCACAGGAACAGCAACAGGAGCGTTTCGGTGTGCAGAGCGAGCACAGTCTGGGCAGCACACCACATGGAGCGGCACAAACCACATGGAGCGGCACAAACCACATGGAGCGGCACAAACCACATGGAGCGGCACAAAGAGACGGGGAAGCAATTTAAACAGGCACATCAACAAGGAAAGCACCATGTCCAGGAGGAATCATTGAGAACGAATATGCATATATGTGTGTATTTTTGCAAATGAATATATATCAATAGCTGTATACCCATAGATATATAGAAGTCTGACCTCGTGAGACTGACAGCTTGTGCAGACGCTGACCCTGATAGCATGGGGACCCTGCTACCAAAGACCAGACACGGGTCACCACTGCTGTCTCTTCAGATGTGTTTTTATCTTGTTAGCCGTCTCCAAGTAAGTTAAGACTGCTTAAACTAAAGGTGAGAGCAGGGACTTACCAGCTGAGGTCCCTGCCTATGAAACTCCATGTGTTCAGCAGTCCCTTCTTTGCCTTCAAAGTTCAGGCTGAGACCTTTCTGCTAAAGGTTTCATATTTGACTTATTTTGCCTGCCTTCTCTTTTCTGGCTATTTTTTCCCTCATCCTCCTTGCTAGGAAGGGCTGCTGTCCCTGAAGCTTTGAGTCCTCCTCTTCTCTGAGGTTTTACTTTTATATCTGTGCAGTGTCCCAGATATAGACAACAGCACTCTAGATAATGGCAGAATTCACGCTTAGACCAAGAAAGTATCTCACAAAAGCTTCCAGCAGAATACGGACATGGCAAGATACTCCAGCTATCCTTTAACAAAGTTTAGAAAATAATCCAGAGCCACACAATTACAATGTTGGTAAGTCCACCAGCAGAGATATTAACCATCGCTCTCCCATCACTGCCAAGGCTTCTGCTGTTTCTGCTCTCAGCAGAAGACGAGTCAGTCCCCTGGTACTCTGCCCTCTCATTCTCAACAATGCTCCAGCAAAACTTCCAGCGGAGGCCCCAGCATCCTCTGGTTTGATACAAGCTGTATAATTAAGCAACAAAGAAAAGAAAGGAGAGAAAAGTCTCTTTTTCCACCCAGAAACTACCCAGGCAGAGGATCACTACAATTTACCTATTCCTTGCAACAAATTGGTTCCTGCATATGAGTGGATAGAATTTTCAACTTTTCAAAGTACTATGGGAAGAACATGTCACTTGATTCATGGAGTACCTTTAAAAGGCCAAAAATAGACCTTTGCTCCTGTGATCTACATTCAAATCACAGAAGATTTGGACATGCAGATTTCCCAAGCTCACAAACCTGCGCACGATTTCTCTTTCACGCAGTGAAGTCACTTCCCATCCCAGAATAGTCGGTACTCAAATAGCACCCTCATTGTGTAGATCCCAGCATGCTACTGGGTGACCTGGATGTTCCAGTCCCGTTCCCAGGTCCTGTTCTCTTCCTCCAGAGGTGTCAGTGAGCTGAGCAGTTCAGTCACTAATGCAACCGATCATACATGGAGTACAGTCCATCAGGGGGAATGGGGTCTTTAGATTGTATTTAACCCATCAGGGGCCATTTCCTAAGGCTAGAAAGCATCTCAAGCACCTCTTGGCAGACTAAAAGCCTATTTATCCTTCAGCAGGGAATGATTTTTCTCTGTTCTCTAATCTCTTCAATATTATATAACATAATTGATACTATGCAACACGTTTTGTAGCTCTTACCATTGGCTCATAGACATAATGAAATCCAGAAAATCTATAGATTTTTTCCTGCTTTAGTTTCATCATCATTTGATTAGAAGATCATATGAAATCAAATGTTTCTGTAATGTTGTCTCATACACATATACATAAACATCTTTTCTAAGCAGTACCAGTGTGCTGTCTCCAGTACGCTACCACGCCTCATTAGCAATGTCCCTTTTGGTCTAACAAATTCTCCCATTTGCTTTATTCTGTTAGCAGAATGGGTTTTTTTTTTCCCCCCTAGCCTGAGGTACTTTCTACCAATATCCAAGCAATAATGAAAATAAAAGCCTAACGATTAGTTATACCAACCGACACTTGTTTCAGATCTTCTCTCAATGTAACTTGAACACGTCATGACACTGGGTAACCATTATTAACCACCATTAGAGAACCGGAGGGAAAACAAATGACTCGTGCGGAAGCGGGCGCTGGGTGTGCCACGCGGCGTGCCAGAGGCAGGATGGGGAGTGCAATGCCAAGTGCCAGTCCCCAGGGTCAACGCCTGACCCATGGCTGCCTTGTAGGTGGTCACTTCCCTACACAAACCACTACAAAAAGCTGCATGTGTCAGCTGGTTGGAGGAAGCACTAAGAGATTTGGGTTCTTTTCTGGCCTTTGAGGTTACCTTACTATGATCTTCAGCAATCACTCACTATACGCCTTGGTTTCTCAGTCCGTACAATGTGGATATCTACATCCCCTCCTATGCATTCACATCTTCACCACAGGACTGAAACTGGTGTTTTCACTTGGATTTTTGTACAGCACATCATGTTAGTTTTACATTTCCTTTGACTGTAGCATGCAACAGTTTAATTCACATGGGATCTAACAGGATGTGAGATACTGAGCTGAATTATCTTTCAACTATCATTCAGTATTACAGACTATCACGTTTAAACAATGTCAGTGAAGAAGAAGGAGCCAGAGGTTTGTCTTGGCTGGAGGCAGAGCATGACTGCCTGACTCAGTGCAGTATACCTGGCACTACAGGTCAAATTCCACACAGATTTGCTGATGGAGCCAGAATTTGCAGGAGACTTAAAACAAATTTTAACATTTCAATTGTGTAAACATTTTAAATCACACAGGAAGAAGTAAATTCTGAAGTCATTATTCAATACCAGCTGACATCCCTGAAATCTGGTACAAATGAACCTTCTGCACTTTAACAAAACTTCCAAAAGGTACTTTCTCCTCTGAATAAACGAATTCAGACATGAATTCGTCAGACATGTCATTGTATCATCCCCACCCCTACTTCCCATCGTACCAGTGAAACGGGAAATCAGAGAGTGGTACCAAGACAAAACCTCTTCACCTGCGGAGCAGGTAAAATACAAACTTGTGCTGCTACCAGACTTGCACTAGGAACTTGTGATACACGCAGTGGGCCTCCCCGCCTCCAAACGGAACAGCGTGTTCCACCTGGGAGAGGACCGAGCTCGCAGTTCCACTTGCTCTGTTCCCAGTTCCGCCGCTGCCGGTACCAGTTATACAACTTTGAACTTAACATTCAGTCTTCCTTGCCCTTGCTTACAGGGCAAGCAATGTACAGCAGGCCTATAGAGATTATACCAACTTTCCAGACATAATATGGATTATCATTCATATCTTGATAATTTTAATATGATTTTATATAAGTACAAAAGAAATAGAGTGCACCACTCAAAAATAGAAAACATATTTTAGTGGTCCATCCAATGATGAAGCAGATAAAAGTATGGCAAGTTTGGGGGTTTTGGTCCTGCTCTGGAGGCAATGAAATTAAAAACCTCAGACTGCAATATTGTGTGGTCTCTCAGAGACCCGTGTGTTGGGTTTTTAAATAATGTGTTCTGTGTGTTATCAGCAGTCTCAATGTCACTCTGTAATTTGGTTTCTGTTTGCTTCCTTTTTTTAGAATATTTTATACACGCTATTCAGAGATAACTTGTTTAATTTCCTGCCTGTTGTCAAATTCCGTTTGGTACGTTCATGAGAAGCTGTGCCACTTTGGGGAAGAAAACAAAAAACGACCACACTTAGAAAACGCGCTGAGTCCTCAACCCGTGTTTCCGGGAAGATCCCGGTGCCCGCTCGGCGCTCCGGGCTGCGCCGTGCCGCCAGCCCCAGCACCAGAAACGCTTCCCTACCAGCAGACTCCAAACGTCGTCTTTGTTTTATATATATCTGCCCCTTTGATTCAATAATACCACAGTCAAGGAGAAATCTTTATGTAGAAGACTTTAGTCTATATTGCTATATTTTTTTGACTCATCATGCTCTTCATGAAAATCTAGTCTGCTCTGGGATTTAGTACCCAGACCAACACCCATACTCAATCTGTTGAGAAGTACTATGATTTTGCATTTTACAGTAGAACTACTTTCAAGATCTTTCATATTTTCTGAATTTTCTTAGGCATCATGGAAAGAATGAAAACTAAGCTCCCAACATCCATTCTAGTGAAAAATCGAGCCTAAGTTGCTTTTCGGAAGAACCGCAGAGACACTGTCTGCCAGTCCAGCAGCCACAGTACATTACACAGAGTGTATTCGTATCCGTTTCCAAAAGGCAGCTTGCAAATATGTCCAAGCGCAATAAATTTCTTGTGCTCCAGTGTATTTATGGGAGTAATCAGCACTTGATTTTAAATGAGCTCTTTTTAATTTCACATCCTCCTCAGCTCCATTCCGGCCTGCACCAGAGAGGGAGCTGCCCCGAACACCACCGCGGCAAACACCACCGCGGCAAACACCACCGCGGCAAACACCACCGCGGCAAACACCACCGCGGCAAACACCACCGCGGCTCAAACCTCACTGCCGGGAGGACAGAGGAGTACATACACGTGCTTCTCTTTTTTTAAAGTCTGTGTCTTAAAATACTACAGGGAATGCATTGAAATTACAGAAACTAAAACCAATCGATCAATCGATAAATGAATGAATAAATAAATCGGAAGATATGCCTGGACTAGCTACAGTTGCTCCTTCTGCCATCACACTCCTTTTCTCTCGATGCCCTACAATCACCAACAAGGCTTCTCCTCCCTCACACGGGCAGAGCTGAGCTCGCTGGCAGCAGCTGGAGGTCGGTAGGAAACGGCGCCGGTTACCCCCTCGAAACCCTCCCACTCCACATTCACGTGTGGACCGGTTTGCAGCAGGACGCCCTGCCGTCCACAGGCACGGCGCTCTCGAGGCACGGCAGAGCGTGATGGCGCTGCCACACACCGTCACCAAAGAGCCCCGTGCCAGTGGTTCTTCCTATGGACTCAGAGAAGGGGTAACAGAACACGCAACTGCAAAATTCTCTTTGAAGAAAAGAGTTGGAGCTTCTTCAGGAAATTATGAGCTATGATACAGAAACGCGCTGGAGCAAGTGCTCTTTCCCCTCCACCCACATACCCAAGGACCACATGAACCCAGCTCACTAACCTGTATGGCTGACAAGGGTTTTCATCCTCATCTTCAGGTTGCAAATTCATCGTGAACAATGGGAATATTGCCGCGGAGTCTGGCGCACGCCGGCTCAGGCCCACCTTGTACCGGGAATGACTTTGAGGGAGATGGCTGGGCCTGTAAAGGAAACGTGCATCAAATGTAGATTACTATGAAGTAATAGGACTAGGAGCAATTGACCAAAACGAGAAATTCATATTAAATGGAAAAATTATACAGCATGCAGCCAAAGGAAAGGACTTAAGGACAACTCCTAAAAGCCATAATCCTAGCTTAGGGCTGCAGTTAAAGAAAAAAATAAATAAATGAGTGTTGGGAGACAGGACACAGAAATTCATTCAGCATTTAGAACACAAGTCACATAAGCACGTTGCTGCTTTGCAGTGCGCCAACTGGACCCTGAGTGGGCCCGTCACTGTGGGTCCCCGGTTTGGAGGCTCCTGTCCCTGCACTGCCCCAGCGGTGTGGTGCTGAGCCAGGCACGGCACGGCAGCACCGGCTGAGCTGGGCAAGGTGCGGCCGCCCCGGCTGAGCCGGGCATGGCGCAGCAGTGCCGGCAGCCCCGGCTGAGCCGGGCATGGCGCAGCAGTGCCGGCAGCCCCGACTGAGCCGGGCACGCAGCTGCCGCGTTCCCAGGCACCGCCAGCACAGGCACAGCCGGCGCGTCCTCTCGCACTGCACCTGAGCTTCACCTTCTCCTCCCAATTCTATCCATCCAGGATAGAGAAAATAGGTGTAGGACTTCTCAAGCTCTTTCTTTGCCTGACTGCGATACAAACAAAAGAACAACTATGTTGAGCTAAGTGGCTTTTCCATTCTAACAATCTTCATGCCCTTGAAATTTAGTTTGAAATGGAGCAGCCTTCTATTTCCACATCAAAAATCAATACAATCAACAGGTTAAAACATTCTCAGTTACAATGAAAGAGTACCTGGGGAAATAATACATGATACGTTAACAAACATCTGAAAACTTTAGAGGCCATCAGAAAATAGAGAATCTCTTCATTTGCCCAAAGCAATGACGTGGCACTGCCGCTGAGCAGCACAGAAACCCGAGGAGATAAGGTGTCTCTTCCAGCAACGTCCCTGTCTGCTCTGTGACCTTGGGCCATTTAACTGTCACCTGCCAGAACAAATTTAAAGTGCTGCTTTACATGTAGAGGCTCAGGATCCATATGCAGAAATTGTATTTCCCTTATATACAGTGATGATAACCTGGTTAAGAATCCTCTAAACAGATGTATACACCCCATAGAATAAACCACCACCATTTGCCACTGGGCTGTGGCAGAAAAGACCTTTCACAGGCTGCCTCTGACTTGCACTAACTCATACAAATGATAGCCCTGAAAATATTGGGCACCTATGGTATAAGTAATTTTTATTCACGTGAAACAAAAAGGAAGCAGCTTAGTATGACTGTCATCAGCATGCATCTTTTCCTAATCAATTTTTTTAAAATGTCTATTTTACTAATATAATGGTAAAATATTGACAACGGGCTGGTTTTGACTTCTTACTGACTACACACCAGAGCATTCAGCTTCCTTAGAGGTCTGGGCTAACTCGCAGCTTACTGCATCATTTCTGGACTCTTTTTAAACATTTGGTCATTTAACCCGTCTTTTTAGCAAAGGTCTGGGATGAGGATATGAGAATGAGACTCTCTAAACAGCCTGCTAATGTATAGATTATAAACCCTAGGAGCCCCATATACATCTCTAAGGGGGTGAGTGGGTGTGCACACATGTGTGTAAATAAAATGGCCTAGTTTAAAATGTCTTTAATAAGCAGCATCCGGCAAGTTGAAGCAGCCGGGGGTGAGCTCCCCCTGCTGACTCCAGATCGAATAAATGCTGCTTCAGAAGCTTCTGCAGACGCGTTTGATATTGGCTCAAGGTCAAACGAGTGGATCAGTGTAAGGGTGTTAATTTCAGCATCATTAGCAACGCAGACCAAAAACCAGCAATAAGGACATTATGTGCTTTATTTTCAACCCACTGGGGTACTTTTAGAGTAGCTACCAATCCAGATTTCGGTGATAGTATTCTTGATTTATAGACTAAAAGAATAAAACCATTTCATACCATGTTCATGCTTCTAAAAACCATATACCAAATAAGAGATTAAAAATTGGACCGTTACAAGAATGTGGGATGTTGTCTTTTACTCTAGACATGAACATAAGAAACAACATATACCCAGCTACAGGCAGACACCTACTACCTACTCCATCAATGGTAACACACCTGGGTTACTGTACCACCTGAGCTACCAAAAACAACCACCACCCTCCCATTTTAAAGACTATACCAGACTGCACAAATGTGAAAGCTATGTCATGCAGCGGCACAACCACCAAGAACTATACCTTTAAAATGTACCCAATTTAATATTTTGTTGTTATCAAGAGCAAATTTTTCCATGTTTCTTCATGTCGCTCTCACCAATAACTAGGAGAATGTTGTCAGTCCTCATCATTTTATACATTTCTTGAGGGGAAATGTTCATATACCACAGAGAAGTTCGGATGTGAACAAGTCAGTTCATTGACTGCTGCATTTCCAGAACCGTTTCAAAAGGAACTGCTGACATCTACTGGTTCGAAATACAAAATACTCAATTTACAGTTTTAATTCTCAGATAAAATCTAAGGCCCTGGTTTCTTTCTCAGGTGCTGGCAGGAGAGGCAATTCTGTTGAAATTAGCAGAAACAAACCCATTTTCTCCCATTTAGTGGTTCATCTCCTCTCTATAGTTTCTTGCGGACATAGGAGTTTGGAATGATATCTGCCAGGCACCAACGACTCTTTGAACGTGAAAAACACAGGGAGCACTTGGCTATGACACAGTGCTGCCCCACCCCGCACTGAACAAACCCACGTATGTTGTGCTGGACATTCTCAAGCCATTTTGAAAATTAGCATGCTCACCCCCTCGGGAGAGACGCAGGGAGCAGGGGCTGGGGGCTCTGGCCCTTCAGACCGAGGGCTGTAAACATGTGTGCTCCCCTGCCCTTCGCTTGGCAGCCGTTCTGTCACCCTCCACCCTCACGCGCGGTCAGGTGTTTTAAGTGGCCACGTCTCAGCACACACAACACTTTTCTTACCCCCACTCTTTGTATACTCCTCATCACTGCCCTCTCACTTGGCACTCTGCCTTCTCTTCCCACCGCGGGGAGCAGTGGGGGTGCTCTGAGCACCCTATGGGATTGCACACATTTACAAGACAGACATTTCCACGCTGCGTTCCAGAGACGTAGCGCAGGAGCTCCGGGGCTTTGGCTTGAGCGGGACAGCAGGCACGTTGGCATCGCTACACAAGCAGCTTTGCAGGTGCAGGCCCAAGAAGCTGTAGGCGCTCATAAGGCCAGAAAACAACTAGGAATACTTTGAAAATGCTTCTTAAATGGAAAACTGTGGCAATGCTAGGAGGCAGACAGGTACATGAGGGTGTCTGCAGTCACAGGTCAAGAACAGTCTATTTAGCATGCAGTATAACTAGATATAAGAGACAACTTCCTACACAAAGTTCTACGTTTTTCTCTCAGAACAAGCCTTCTCTTTTCATACTCCTAAGGGCAGAAAACTCAATTTTCACTTCTCCAGACACACAGCTGTACTGTTGTCAGCTGCATCACTGCTGGCAAGGCAGCACCTTCCACCGTCACCGCGATACCTGGCCAAAGCATCAGACAAGCACGGTGGCAATTAAAGTACCGCTCTGCTCCAGGAAACATTACCAAAAATGCACAGGCTTCAGCTACAACGTTTAACTAGAATAAAATCAAAATACTGCAGCAGACCTAGCTAACAAAAAGTACCGGGCAGCTAAATTGGACTCCTCTTTCTGTGGTTCTTTTTCCTCTTCACAAATCAAAACAGAGCTACTCTGCATAATGCAATTATTGTTTCGGTTTTACAAGATCCTTACTCCTGTGCAGTCTTTCAAAAATGCATTCAAGACAAAAAAACAGTCTTCAGCACTTGGAAGAAAGTCTTGAGATGGCATTAGACATTAATAGAGGAAAACAGGGAAGCGCCTGACAACAGTAGGAATGGAGCAGGTTCGGGCTGACTGGAAAACAAACAGAACAGACTGGAAAAAAAACCAGAACCCACACAGAGAACGCTGTGAAACAGCTGCCAGGGAAGGGCAGGAAAGCTTGGGCAGAGCAGGTGCTGATCTCAGCAGAAACACAGAGCCGAGTCTGCCCAGGCCAGTGCTGCAGTGCCCCTACCAACAAGAGGACTGTAAAAAGGGGAGACTAACAGTCCCAAATCGCTTTTCAGAGGAGATCCCTCAGAAGAGGACCCGTAGGGTAGAAGCAGTCAGTACAAATTAGAGAACCTAGCATGAGAATTCATCCTTTTTCCTTACATCCACAAGCAAAGATAAAGAAATGGCATGGTTGGCACTGGCCCTCTAGAGCACCAGGCTATTCGAGAGGGGAGTTTAACAGTGTTTCTGGATATTTTGGTTGCAGAATTGAATTAGGAAGTTGGCCAGGTAAAGAGGACTGAAAACTGATGGAAAACGAGAGTGCAGTTTTGGGTCAAGGAGAACTGAAGGAAAAAACAGTAAGATAAGAGATAGGCAGATAGACAGATAATGAATGCACTTTAATGACTGCACAGAGACTCATTTCAAACAGCGCTTTATAACCTTCCTACTGTTCGCCAGGTCTCAGGCAGCAGAGGATGTGCTTGACATGCCGCAGTGAAGAGGAAGGTCCAAACATTAATTACCACTCTCTGAGGTGTGCCCTGGCCTACGGGCACGCGGTCTCAGTTGGACAAATCTAGGATATGAGAGCAGGTAAAGAAACACAGAGGACAGACAAAAGTTAAGTGGTATAAATTAAGCAGGTCCTACACCTTTGTGGGGTTTTGGTTTCTTTTAGTGTCTGTGGTAGCGCAAGAATGAAGAGCTAGACAACATTGAACTGGTGGAAGCAAAGAGACACCTTAGATACCTGACTCCACATTATGACTCAAGGTGGTTTTGATCAGAAAGGTGAGTTGGCCACAGAAGTGGGAAAGGGACAGGAGCAGTCGCTTTGGATGGTAAAATGACCTTTGATTTCCTGACAGTCGTTCATAGCATCGTATTTGTTTGCCCATGGATTCAGCCAATGCAGGGACACACGGCCGTGCCCAATGAGACGTTCAGGCGTTTGTGCCTGGTCTGAGCACAGAAAAGCCCAAGGCAAGGCAGACACAAACTTTTCCAGAGTCAACAACAATTTAGAGTTTATGAGTAAAAATAGCATACAGATAAAGGACTGGCTGTAAAACTGTAAGATCCAGACTTCCATCAAGGCTTTGATTCAAGCCCATTCAAAATTCCAGGGTATTTCTGTATGTTTCTGTGACGGTGATAAGAGAATATGGCTTAAGATCAGCCCTCAATTAGATAGATTGTCCTCTACTCAGGGGCCCATTAGGCACAGACACTTCTGCCAAAGACTTGATATGCAAGCAGCAAAACTGCTAGAAATCTTGGAAAGGGAGGACTTAAAGAATAAACAGTATTTTGGAAAACTGTACTGGGATTTAGTTGAAATAGTAGCATATCTTCTTAGATTCAATGAACAAAACCTTGAGAGATTGTAATGTATGTATGGCCAGCATCTACAGATAAAGTAAGGCATGTGCTGTTATTAGTTGGCCATTTCAGTCTTTTATTCAGTTACTTTTGTAGAAAAATGTTCTTATGCCACTTGGCTGCATCCACAGCAAGGCTAGAAGATTGTCATCGTTTCATCACACTAACGAGGCACTAATAAAACAGAACTGGCAGTCTGGAAAGAAACTGTAGAAAATGCTAATGGTGGAGCCCCAGCACTGATGCCAAATATTTCCAGTAAAGGGATATAATTATTTTCAGGTGCTTAGTCTACGACAGGAAAGAAATGGCTGGGAGCTTTCCTTCCCGGATCTTCGCTCCTGGGGCAGCAGTGACAAGATGTACCCAACGCACCCCGCAATGAGCCAGCGCTGGAGCCGCCGCCGCTGGCAGCCGGAGCGGCTTTAGACACCGGGAGACTATAAAGCTGCTGAGCTTCTCAATTTGAATCACCCCGTACTTAACACATCCTTTAAGGCCAAGCATCTGGCTGGGACAGCCCGAGCAACTCCAAGTGTTCTTTCCTAATCCTTTGGTTGACTCCTGACAGATGTCTCAGGATAAATATAACAGGACACTGGGGGAGAATCCACTGAATACAAATTACCTAAGAGAGGCTACCTAGCATTTCTCCCCCTTCCAACGAGCTCAGCACCAGCATGTTGAAGTTTGCCTTACACTTCCCCGATTCGCTGAGATGTTCTACTCCTACCAGTATTTAACAACCCAGGTATGTGTTAGTGACATCTCTAAAGGCAGCGAGCTCACCTAATGCCAACTAGACATTCACTGCCCGCCCCAAGAGGGGATATGGTCTAAGAACAGGAAGGTTCTTTGGAATTCTGCATTCCTGTGGAAAACAAAAAAATTACAAAAGAAAGTAATATGTATGAAAAAAGGAATAAAATCTGCTGTAAGAAAGTAAACCTTAATCAGATACTAAAGGTTCTCTTTTTAAGCATGTAGTACATAGACAAGAAAATCTCTTTCCAATATTAAGACCCTTCCCTATTAGTTTTCAGCAAGGTCTGCATTCTTCATCCTCCGTGAGGCAGTTCTGCGTCTTTGGAAGAGAGGAGCAAGCAGGCAAGTGAGAGTGCAGGTCAGTGCAGCGGAGCTCACAACCCTTCCCCGGGAAATAGAATAGCACAGAGCTTACAACCCTTCCCCGGGAAATGGAATAACACAGAGCTCACCCCAGAAACACTCCCTGGAAGGTCTGATAGTGGCGGGGCTGCATTTGTCCTATTTTCACCTTTCTCAGACGCTGAAATACTGGGCAAACCACTTGAGGGCTACACTTCTACTGCCCACCTGTAAAACAGGCACACTTGCCCTTTGCACATGGTAATTCATGGCCTGATTCACGCACACTGTTAAAAATACTAGCATCCCATCCTTTCAGAATACCCTTCTGTCTTAAAACCTCCACGCTTCCGTTTCTTTGCAGTCCACCTGCAGAAGCATGCATGGATGTAACATCCACTCCTAAATAGCGTGAGAGTGGTTGTGTTCAGAAATTCATCTGCAGTCCTTTATTTCTCTCCTTCCTCTACAACTTCCTGAAATGAGTATAGACTGTGCCTCAGGAAAACAAAGCTATTTGACAAGAGAACAGCTGCCATGGTGCTGAGTCAATACAGACACACAAAATAAAATAAAGTTTAAAAGCACACGCTGCATCTGTGGCAATGTGTTCATCCCTCCATCACAATATCCCAATGCATAACGCCCTGGCAACAGTTTGGTAAACACCAGTTCTAGCGTGTGTTTCAAAGAAATGCATCCAAGCCCTGGAATCTTTAAAACAACACACTAATTCCTGCAATGGGGCATCTGCAGCTGCGGTGCAGCGCTGCACGTTGCAGCCCGTGCCTCAGGCTCCCATCAGCCGCTGCCTCCAGGCCCTTGGAGGGACGAACCACAAGAAGGTCAATGGTTATTTGTTGCTGTCAGCAGCAACAACAAGGGCACAATGCTTCGAAAGCTCCACCATCTTTTGCGAGGCATCAGTAGAGAGGTGCTGTTCATCTTTCCCGGTGACAAAAATAGGCTGATAGAGAATATTCATCTATGTTTCCACCAGCAAAATTTCTCTCTATTGCAATTATTTTCTCAGCATGGTGCAGGGTTATCTGCACTTGGAATTTATTCTGGTAAATCAGGAGAAGCCAAAGCAGCACTTTAACTCTTGGTCCACACAGAGACTCAGCGCATAACCAGCATAACGTAGGGAAGACACTGGAGATGCCCGCTCAGCGTTCGGGTATTAACTGTGACATCCTCGGTCACTCTAACTGCGTTAGAACACGCACTGACCTAGAGCACAGGAAGTTACAGCAAACGGAGCCCGGGAGCATCCCGAAACGTGGGATAAAACAACAACCGCCTGGCATTCTGGCCAGGGAATTCAGACACGTGGATCATCCCTTCAAACTGCTGTTCCATTTGAGGCTGGGGGGTTCTGTTTATCTAAAGGACACCTGGAGACAAAACCAAACACAGCACCCCCCGCTGCTTTTAAGCGTGGGAAACACGCGCCGTGCGTTCAGGAGCAAAGTTTAAAAGTGGCAGCTTTGTGAATGTTCCGAACCGTAAACTGGTTTTGTGATGTTCTGAAAAGCGAAATGTACATTGGCAAATCGCAGCATTCATGCTCTGTGAAGGAGAGCTCATACAGTGGTAGGCCGGTGCATTTGATCTGCAACACTTCAGCAGAGTTTTTCATGGGAACTAGCAAATTCTTCCAAAAAAACAAAACAACAAACTAAACCAAACCAAACCCAACACGCCTTTCTTTGCTTGGGGACAGGGCCTTCTAGAAAATAACCGGCTCGTTCTTATTGTTCTCTCCTTATTCTGAAAAACATCTTCATGGGTGTAAAGGAGTTTGCAGTGAGGTACAAAGCAGAACTCAACACAGTTGAAATAACACCCAATAACACTAACTCTTGTACAAAATTCCCTGTGCCTCTGTGCACTATTTTATCGCCTGTAGCACTGCAAAGAGGGAGAGCTCCGTTCCGGTCTGCCCGCACAGCTCTTCGGAGGCTGAGTGCGCTCTTCAGGATCCCCACAGCCCCGCTCTGCTCCGCACCCCCCGGCGCAGGAGGGGCGGATGGGACCCTCCTCGCCGCTGGTTCACGTCCGGCCACATGAGTGAGTTTTAAATGAAAAATCAAATCGAGGGGGAAAAAAGCAACACAGGAAAAACTTATTTTATGGGCACAGATTAGAAATCATGACACTACCAATCACCACTTTGTGGAGCAGGATTTAATTAAGATGTCAAAAAGCAATAAATCAGCACCAAAATAGAGCAATCTTTATTATTAAATATTTCCTGTCTATAAAGAACTTTTTCTATTGCACAAAGAGCTTGCCTAGTATAAATGAACAAACCACATTAGACTTGAATTATCATTTATATCAGATTCTTTGCGCTTTTCTAGCAGCATAAAGGAATATCCAGCAGGTACAAGTAACCTACGTTTAGCCTTATCTGTCAATATTGCAGAAGTGGCAAAAAGAGGCCCGGCGGTAAGGATTGTACCTGGTATGTTCACAATAGCTGTATCTAGGGATGAACTTCATTAATGGCATGAATAATATGTATTATAATGAGAGGAAACCACAGCAATGATGTTTAAATATACCTTTGTACGCATGTAGATCAAGCACCTCTGTATTTTTCCCATGGTCTGAGTCAACTGCTGCCCCCCAGAGGTATTCAGTGCTGAACAGGATGGGACCCGCATTCCCAACCCCAACCATGAAACCAGACATCTTCATACCAATGGATAAAAGCTCAGTCTTCCCGAGCCCCTCTCGTAGGCAGCGCCGAGGTACTTGGGTGACTGTGCTGGGGTCTTCGCAAAGACTTGCTATAGCTGAAAATAGCGATTACTGCCTCCAAGTTTTGCGCTCACTTTAGAAAGTCTGTTTATCAGCATGGATATTTCTAACAACAGGATTATATTGAAATATTTGCTTAAAACGTTTTGTCATA
The DNA here is from genome assembly GCF_036013475.1 of Columba livia. Classification (NCBI taxonomy): domain Eukaryota; kingdom Metazoa; phylum Chordata; class Aves; order Columbiformes; family Columbidae; genus Columba; species Columba livia. The sequence continues at coordinate 670,459 of NC_088609.1, read as the reverse complement.
GACTGCATATAAGGGGAAAGCATCCTTGCTTCTCATTGCTCTATCAGAGAAATCTTGTCTTTGTGTGCTACCCAGGTGTCTTTGCAACGGGCTTGCTCTAAATACACAGCATTTCACTACTTTGCTGTTCTCACACTGCAAGCACACGCAGCTTTACTCGTACAAGTAGTGCCAAAAGTCAAACAAGTCTATTCATCAAATATATATACTGTCCACCTAGTGCTTGTAGGACTGAAAAGCTAATTTAAAATACTGACCAGAAATAGCATGCATTTCTTCTGCTTTGAAATACAATAAACCAAATAAATAATTGATGACAAATTATTCAGCTATTTTATATATAGCTTTAAAAAAATCTGATTTCACTGGTATATCCATTATTAACATTTCTGTAGCTGTATAGAAACTCTGACTAGTGACACATTTGCAAAGAGCGAAGGAACAAAAAAGCCTCACTGAAAGTACCCGAAACTCAGACTTGACCTTGAAAGCTGCAGGAAACACACACTGCCGAGAAAGCCCGTCAGCGCCACAAGGGCAGCAGAGCTGGTGCTCCATGTACCTCCTCAGGTGACCAGATCCGCGGTCCTTATGCAGTCTTGACAGTAGCTGCAGGCTACTTCTATTGCTATCAAGAGCCCACGTAGGCCAAGAAGCCCGATGCCGCTGCTTTGGAGGGGGATGGTTTAGCCACTTTCTTTGCATTAGCAAAGATACTGCAACTCTAAAGAAAAAAAATGGGACCCGAAAAGGTGCACTAACAATAAAAGTACATTATTTTGCTGCACTGTCACCACCAAAGCCATTCTAACAAAAGTCTGAAACATTTAGACTCATGCAAAAGGACAGAACGGAGCTCTGCGCCTGTTCAAAGGTTAGGCTCAATTTAGTGTCAGTTGAAACTAATTTAAAATCCCATCCGTGAATTGAATTTGCTGCCTTGCTGCTGGGGTGGCTAAACAAGGAGAAAGGTAAGGTGGGAGCACTACTCCAGCTGTCTTAACTCGCTTTTGAATGTCTTTGTTCTTATGCATACAGACCGAATCAACGTTTTCTGTAGTGAGAAGGTGAACAAGACCGGGACAGGTTTCTGTTTTCAGTCAGGATCCTGTCCCACTTACAGCAAAGCTGAATGCAAGACTCCAATCTCTGCAGTGTTCAGTCACTTCAAAGACCTCCCTCTGGTGTCGTACATCCTCACACACTAAGAAAAATCATATAATTTGGTTTTGTTTCTTTCTTTCCTCATTGTTTTTTGTTCTCAAGAGCAGGAATTCTTACTAACAGATGCCTAGATAAGGCCAAGTTTTGAGTCATTCTCTCTAAAGTAGATGAGCAAGAGGCACCATTAGCATAAGTGGAAGAGTCAACAACTTTAAGTGGTTTAAAAACCTTATAACTTTACCAAAATATATTTCACGGGGAAATTAAAAAGGCACATAAAACACAAAAAGCTGTAACAATGTCTGCCAAAATCTGGATGCAAATATATTTAGGATTGGTTCCAGTTTATGTTTTAGTTCCACTCTAATGCTTAGGCTTGCCTGGAGCTGACTCACACTGCTTCAGAAAGGAAACCAGCCTCAACATCCCAACTGCAGAGCGATCTGCCCAGAGACTACATCTTCGCGGCTGCCGCTGACCAAGGGAAATCAGCTGAGTTACAAAATGCCTGACATCTAAGAGCTTCCCCAGTGCCCAGTGCCTTGCCCAGGCTGAACCGCTGCACAATCACCTGCTACAGCTCATGTTCAGCAAGCTTCTTGGGTCCTCGCATACTAACACAGAGAGGAAAACAAGCCTATTGCCATGGATATTGGATCCTTCCTGTGACGTATTTTTCAGTACAAAAATGACAGCAGAGTTCTTTATTGCTATTGGCTTCTGTCATTGGCCTCAGTTTAATTCAAAGTTTATTAAAGTAAACGGGAGTCAGAAATGTAGTAAACTCATAAAACACAACCATTCCATACATTCCTTGAACGGGTGCTTCAGGACACGGTGTATCTTCAAGAGAAGGTCTGTGCAGGCTACGTTGGTTCACTGTAGAACCTGCCTCACTATGAAGATTCCTAACTGGAAAAAAATGTTTTCTCTCTAATTTTTGCATAAGAATAAAAAAAACATCATCTGGTTTAAGGCCTAATGTCAAGCCTAACCAGACCAAGCACTCTTACAACTTCGTTACAGTCACCTCAGCCAGACTCGGGCCGGGCTCAGCTGTGTTCGTCCCGTCCCACCAGTAACGCTCCTGCTCTGTCCCTTCTCTTCCAAGGTGCCCGGGGTCCAGCTCCAGCCACGGGCACCCAAAGCCAGGCCCATACTTAACCCAGAGCTTACGTATTACACTGCTGCACTGTCAGGCCAAGCGGGAAGGCCTGTTCTGCAGAAAGGTTTCAAAGGTAACGTGAGGCTCTTTCACAGTCTGTCTCTTTGCTCATTTTTTTTGTCCCAAAAAAGTGTGGGACTACTCAGCTTTCTGTGATAACATCTGGAGGCGCAGATGGGTGCATCTATTTCCCTGCCATCACCACTCCAAGGTTTCTGCTCCTGCTGAGGATCCCATTAACATGTAAATCTTCCCCATCCTTGCCTGACATCTGAATTTTTCAAAATAATTCAGCATCCCTTTTTCTGACCTGCAAGGCAACTCTCTTCTGTTTAAATGTTAATTGGGCATTCAGTGCCTTAGCCTAAAGTGTTAAATTCAGAACCATTTGTCAGTCTCCCCTCACCCCCATTCACCTCTCAATCATCACTTTGGAGAAGATCAAACTGTCTTTCAGTCTCCTCCATGGAGAGTTCCAATCAACAACCAAGTCTATTAAGCAAGATAAAATATCCCATGGCCAGGTGACAGAAAGGTGTCGTTGGTGCTTTTTGGAGACAGACTGCACACTTTCACTGCTGGGTTTACCGCTCACAGCCATCGTAAGAGAACCTGCAATCCGCTCCACTGCTGCTGCGCGGCAGCCGTGGCGCCCACATCCGCACAGCGCCGCCCCCCAGACCCAGATATTCTGTGCGTACCCTGGTTCTGCTGCTTAGCAAACACCCATCAGCTTTGGCAGGGTCAGCATTTTACCCTGTGTGGTTTGCACATGGCCCATAACATAGCAATGACCCACTTGGCTTCAGAGTTAGAAGAGGTCCATTCAATATATTAATGTATATTTCCTATGTTTACATTTTGAACTAAGAAATTCTAGGAGCTCTTATAATATCAGAAAATGCAACAGATTGAATTTGAGTAGCGCCAAGCCAAATAACCCTGCGGAAAAGCCTTGGGTAAGGCTCCTTCAGCTTCAGGAGCTTTAGTGCAGCACAGGACAACTCAGACGGCACGGCACGGCACTGGCTGCCCGAGCCAGGGCTGCCCAGCCGCCCCCGGCCAGCAGGGGCTCACCCGCAGAAACAGCATCGATTGAACAGGAAAACTGGTGTCTGTTCTGTCAGCCGCACCTGCCTGTCAAACCATACTGCCCATTAGAGCCCATTTTCCAAAACCTCTTAACCTAATAAACTTCACAGACACAATGATATTTATGCTGCTATGGAATACTGCAGCCTGTCAGTGCTGGAATACTGAACTATGGAATCTACCAGTTAGCTCTCGTCTCCGGAGGATTTTAGCTCACGACAGAAGTGATTTGGAAAGGCAGATGTTTTTATGGCAGTTTTCAGAGAGAAACAGATCCCACATCCGAGCATGGGTCTGAAAACAGCATCCCCTCTCTCCCGGCTTTGTAACAGTTGTCTAACAACAGTTGTTGTTAGGTGTTTACAAACCAGAGGATCCAACAGGCACAGAGCAATAGGTTTACAGAAACAAAACCAGGGGGTTGTGCAATTTAGTATCAGTGTGCACACACACATAAACCAGGTTTGGTTTAGTCTATTACACAAAATAACTGCCTCAGATGCTGTTATGGGCACTCATCTCTGACATGGGACATTTAATTCCCCATCAGAATCAATTAACTCATGGTTGAGACTACAACTGCAGGGAATACTAATTAATAACTATTAATTAGTCAATTAAAGGTTGGGACAGCCTGTCAGCCTCTGTCTCAGGTGAGTGTTGTACAATACAAGGCTCACTGGAACAACCAGTTTGAAACTAAGCACATTTTCCTTTTGAGGCAAGTAATTAATCTGCTGCTTGTAATTCTGCTCAGTTTCTTCATTACAAGCAGCATTCACCCCCTTTGCTGCAGCCTCTGCCCAGCAGATAACCTCCCTCACTGCGCCCACCTGCATGGCAACACCTCCAGATGTGCAACCCCTGTCACGCTCCATCACACCGTCAGTAGATCCCCAACAAGGGGAGCTGCTGCTCAACCAGCCACCGCGACCCAGCGCTGGGTGCGCTCGCAGCCTGCACACGCAGGAGGGTATTGCCGGGCAAGGACACACCGCGTTATCTCTTTGCTGCCTTGGAAGGTCAATCTGCTTCCCGTCCAAGAGCCATCCCACAGCTGCAAAGCACGAGGTCAGAAGACCTGCAAGCCCCAGGTGAGGCCAACAGCACTCGGAGCTGCTGCTCAAAGTGGAGCCGCCTTCCAGAGAGCTGGAAGGGTAACTCATGGCCAGCCCTGTGCGCTCAGCGGCCGCGCACCTGTGGTGTGCGAGAACGGCTCTCTTGGCAAGGGCTGAAACAGCTTGCCAGCACCTCTAAAGAAAGGAAAGCCGTGGTATAAGGACCGGATCCCAAAGACAGCCGAGGTGTACAAATAGCTTAGGGGGGATGGAGTGAAACACAAATAACCCGTAACCCACTAATATATCCTCCACATTTTTTTCTGTACTAGTTTCCATTAAAGCAGCCTTGAAAACAGTCTGTATGAAACCCAGTTGGGAAACGAATGAAGGCAACTACTGCATACAGCTCCTGCAGAAAATGAGGGTATGTTACGTAAAATTAAAGAACAGAAACTAATGAGTTCTGCCGATTCTTTCAGAGGACGTAATCCTAACAAATTCACTGGAGAAAGCCACGCCAAGAGTAGGCAGAAAGCCTGAAACCCCCGACTCTGGATCAAGCCCTGTAAATACCCATTGTACCACTGCACAGTTACATATTTAGCACCGAGAGAAAAGCAGATGCCAAAAACACTCCAGCAATTGCAGCACTTACAAAGCCTTCCTCCTTTATGAAGGCATTTATGCTGTTCCTGCCAAGGAAAACTAGCAAGGAAAAGGCACCCTTTAGTTTTTTCCGAATACAGGAGACAAACCAACTTAAAAATGTTTTTTGCTGTGTATTATTTCTTTGCCCAACATTACCAGTACAAAAAGAGATGATGGCCAAGTCACACACATTCTCCAAGGCTGCTCCATATACTGCCTCCATGACCCTCGTCAACCCAAATGTCTATGTGAAGAGGACACGCTCCTGGCCCTTCCTTGTTCAGGTTTGGAACCTCCCATCAAAATGGTATCGGAAGTTTCTTTCCAGAAGCACATGGTCTCCAACCTCACACCCTGACAGCTTCGAAGTGCCCACTCCCCATTTAGTCTAACTGAAAATCAAACCTCCCCAAAGTCAACAACGTGGAGAAGCTCGGGCGTTCATAAGAGTGCGACCCAGCTCATTGGGAGCTCTGCAGTTGTGTATCGCAGAGAAACGGGTCGTGGTTATTTGGATACAAAATAGCTGTGACTACTCAAAATTTCTGGAAGTAGCAAAAGAAAAGTCTTCATCTAAAGCACAGAGGCACCAGAACAAAAGGAAGAGGAAATTAAAGCAGATCTTGCACCACTGAGCTGGCGCAGACCACTAGATCAATGCCAGCACGCAGCCCCGCTCTCCGGGAGCTCTGCATTCCCATCACTAGCAGCCTGCATGCAAATGCAGCGCTAAAGGAGAACAAAGAACAGAGAGAAAGCAAATAGAAATGCATATGCACAATCATTCAATTTGGGTTTATTCATAAAAGGAATTTCATCCCTTGCTTCCTCCTCTGAAAGGCTGTTCCCCGTGTGATGGCTCTTTCTACATTTGCAATATAGCAAATTTCTATGAGCTGCACTTACACATTCACATGCATGCAGCAAGGATGCTGTATCTACCTTTAATTGCAAACAATACAAATGAGTTTATTAGTTCAAAGACATCACACTTTTCTCTAAACGTTAATTTAAAAACAAACAAGCAATTTCTAACAGTAAGCTTTGCTGTTGCCAGCAGCAGGAACGCACGGCTGCCTGGGCTGGCCCAGAGGGGAATGGTGCATGCTTTCTGAAATTTCCAAAGTACGAAGGACTCCCCCATCATTGTCATTAACAGCTGTGCTTTCTGGTGTCCCTAATGTCTGTCTCCATCACTCCATCAAAGGCCACAGAGCTCGATTCCTGAACAAACTGGCAGCTTTTCATAGTATCTCCATAAAAGCAATTTTTTAAAATTAACAAGATTAGGGAGCATATTTCTAAGGGTTTCCCAGCACCAAAAGGTTAGATAAATGTGCAGTCACACTTTCAAAAGCCCAGGGAATCCAGTTCCCATTACACTCAAGCATCGGTTTGTATTTCATAGAGATACGTGCTATTGATGTACTTAGAAACAGGAATTAACTGGACCCTGGCCAAAAGCACCAGAAGTACACCCCAAAACAACCATCTCTGGGCACGATCACACCTTTCCATGAAGCTGAAAGTAACGTGCATTACCAGGCACTGCACAGCCAGGTCTGCACAGCACCCGTGCTCCGCTCCCGCTCAGCCACCGCCTGGGAGCACAGTTCGGGGACTCTAAGCCACAACCTCCCAACTTAATGGGTTTGTGGTTGGTTTTTGGGGGGGTTGGATTTTTTTGGTTGGTTGGGGTTTGTTGTTGTTTGGGGGGGGAAAGGGGGGTGTTTGTTTTGTTGTTTCTTCCATGTCTGCTCCAGAGACACCTTTGCAACACAACCCTTCCTTGCTGCACGGACGCAGCACCAGCCCCCAGATCCAGCCCCCAGCACCAGCCCCGCGCAGGGAGGAGACACTGCCAGACCCTTCAGCACCCTGAGCACAGCACCAGGACCGACGGTGCGCACTCCGGATAACACACGGGGAATCCCCTTCCAGCTCACGGCAAGCAAATGTTTACTGAGTGGTCTTAAACAAAGCCCCTGATTAAAGCTAACAAATAATCAGACACATTTTGTTCCCCCTAATCATCAAACCACTGTCCAGATTATCCTCGATAGGTGGAAAGAAAAGATTGAATGTTGAGTTTATTAATTTACTATTTTAATAACTGACTGTGTGACACCTCATTTGTTATATATTTCTCCCCCACACTGTTCCAAGAGCAAATACAAGTTTTAATATTGTTTGTGTTACTATCATTTGAAAATTAATAGCTTTTCATATATCTTTTGACTTCCTACTGGCTACAAGGAAAAAAAAAAATTCTTAAATATATTCAAGGCTAAGTGTCATTTAAACTGCCTCTGATATACATGTATTATTGGAAATTACCATAAACATGCTATGCAGTGATGGAGACAAACGCCCAAAGAGAAAACCCATGTAAACAAGATAAGTAAAACTGTCTTATACATATTTAAGGGATCCATAAATGTGAGCTAGTCATAAACTTGACAAAGGTAATAGAAGATATATGTTAAACTTCATTGCTATAAAATTCAGGTTAAAAAGGTGATATAAATATTTCAGTCTTTTATCTAGGACTCTATCATTAAAGATTCCATCCCTTTTCAACTGCTGGTTGGTTTTTTCCCCTTTTCCTTTTTTTTTCTTTATTATAAACTTTTGCATCTTCTACCAGATGTTTTGAGTCCTGCTTCTTTCTTCCCATGTTTCTTAGCTTGTTAAATGTTGGTGCATTACATACAGGTATCTACGCCGAGCACCCCCAGAGCTCCTAACAGACGGCCACCGGTTCTCTGATGAAAGGTCTTGCAAGCGCTGGGGTAAATCCTCTACTCGTGAGCGACCTGTGCTCGTGGTGCTGTAACAGACCCGCAGGTGACTCTGGGGTGACAGGGTCATTTCCCTCTCGCTGCCTTCCGCCTGTTGACCGAGGTCCGAGCTGCCGCAGCCAGCGCAGGGAGCCTGGCCTGGGCGGCCCCCGGGGGCTCCACGCACCCCGCAGCGCTGCTGCCCAGCCCTGCCCGGAGCTCCTGCCCAGGCAGCGCAGACACCACCCTGGTGAGCGCCAGCGCCACCCTCCCGGCCCTGCTGAGCATCACCTCACACTCCACCCTCAGCTGTTCTTCACACGCTGCTTTTCAAATGCGTGGTCACCGCTTGTCTGGCCCTGCCATTCCCCCCGTCTCAGCAACACTCATGTCTGGAGCATCTTTCTCAGGAGGAGAGACAGCGCTGGGTCTGCTCAGCCTGGAGAAGAGCAGGCTGAGAGGGGATCTCGGTGGCTGTGAATACCTCAAGAGAGGGTGTTAAGAGGATGGGACCAGACTCCTCTCAGTGGTGCCTGACAACAGGATGAGGGGCAATGGGTGCAGGCTGAAGCACAGGAGGCTCCATCTGAACATGAGTAGAAACTTGTTTATTTGAGGGTGGCAGACCTGGCCCAGTCTGCCCAGAGCGGGTGTGGAGTCTCCTTATCCGAGACATTCAAACCCCCTGGACACCTTCCTGTGCATTTTACTCTGGTACAGAGGTGTCCAAAAATTATTTTTTAAAAAAAGGGAAAAAAAAAAGAAAACTACCAAATAAACCACTTATTTCTTCAGGTCAACCTCAAAGATCGCGGCACAGCTCCTAACCTCTTGTAAGTCACACCAGCCAGCGCTGGATACAAACACAGAACCTTCTTGCGGGCTTGAAGTTCAACATACCCACTCGGAAACACAGCTGGCACCGGTTTGTGCAGATATTTGTCCTTATAGAAATAAATATATCCCCCTGTGGTGTGTAACTTCCCTGTGTAACATGGAAATAGCTGTTAATACTCATTATATGTATACTTAAACATCATGTAACTGTTGATCTTGGGTTTAGTTTCCCGACCCTGCTTTAGCAGATGGCTTGGACTGGGCGATCTCCAGAGGTCCCTTCAACCCTGGCCATCCTGTGACTGTGACTGAAACAGCAGCCCGCAGAAGGACAGCGAGATCTCCTATACAGCAGATTCAGCAATTACAGACACGCGAGATGACGCACCCTCCTCCCCACGGTCACTGCCCACAGTGCCTCCTCCTGACCGGCACAAAGACCACAGAGCAACAATAGCTCTGTTGCCAAAAGGCTGATTTCTGTCATGGCTTTTGTGGTATTTGATTTCTTTCTTAAATTTTCAGGTACTCAAATAGAGTATCTGAATGGGAATCTCACCACATTGAATTTCAGGTTCCCAGGATTGCAAAGGAGAGTTAGAAAGTGTGGCACAAAGACAGATAAGATGCCTCAGGGGTCTACAGAGGTGTCCAAAAATTATTTTTTAAAAAAGGGAAAAAAAAAAAGAAAACTACCAAATAAACCACTTATTTCTTCAGGTCAACCTCAAAGATCGCGGCACAGCTCCTAACCTCTTGTAAGTCACACCAGCCAGCGCTGGATACAAACACAGAACCTTCTTGCGGGCTTGAAGTTCAACATACCCACTCGGAAACACAGCTGGCACCGGTTTGTGCAGATATTTGTCCTTATAGAAATAAATATATCCCCCCACGGTGTGTAACTTCCCTGTGTAACATGGAAATAGCTGTTAATACTCATTATATGTACACTTAAACATCATGTAACTGTTGATCTTGGGTTTAGCTTCCTGTAGCCGCCTTTAAATTAAAAAAAAAAAAAAAAAAAAGAAAGAAAAAAATGGTAAAAGGAAAGTGATGTTGACTTTTTGCATGCCAAAGTTTGGGATAGATCCTTACATTCTATTCATTATCATACAAACAAAACTCCCCCGGAACACCGCGAGAGCACATTGGCATTCAGCATCCTGCTCTTCCGCTTCATCTCTCAGTGTTTCCTCAGTTCAGCTCATTTTCGGGTGTTTCCCGTCCCAGCTCCAACAGCCACACCTGATAATCACCTGACTCGGAAAGCCACGCGAGCTCCTTCTGGTTTATATATTAGTAGCAGCAGACTCTGAAAACAGGGGTTAGTTAGAGCCATCAGGACAGCCTGGACCGTCACTACCCCTGACAGAAGTAACAGCACTGATTTAGCCAGCTACGCAACGGAGTTTAGCTCTGAATATACCCAGGTAGCAGAAATCTATGGTGTAGAAAACAGCAACACACACAAACAAACAACTGCCATTCATAGCAATTGTTTAAGAGTCAGTAACCACAGGAAAAGACACTAACATTTGAAAACATTGTGAAATATTCTGCTGACAGAGTTACATTTCTAGTGCCTATTTTAGAACCTGCACTTCATGGGGAGAGAGGAACTTTTTCACCTTTTTTCTGGTTTGAGTTCTGCCTGTGTAACCTGAGCAAAGATGGGCCAGAACCAGGGTCTTCCATTCAAACATTCCTACCCTTATCTTCAGAACCCCAAATCTGTGATCCACCTCTCCCCGCAGCGACTGCCTCGCCTCCTGCGTCCCCGCTGAGCCTGCTTCCAAGTCTGGGTATTTTCCCTTCATCAACTTTTTGGGGAAGAGGCCATTTCGTTTTCCATCAAGTCTCTTCTCTCTTCCATCGATTCTTACTCTGTATTTTTCCCTTTTGCCCTCACACAGCACTACACACATTTTCCTCTCCATTAAGTTAACTCACAATTCATCAAGATTGCACACTCCAGAGCCAAACAGATATGGAGCTGTTTCAGAGGAAAAGGCAGGGATTGCTCCCACTCGCTAATAAAGGGTATCAATCTTGCTTTTAAATTAAACATGCTGTAAGCCTCTCTTAGTCACACTAATGAAAGTATTTTGCCAAGTCTATCCCTAGCATGAGTCCCAGACCAAGAAGCAGGGGAAGAGGGGGTACAGCATTGAGAATAATGGCCCTGTATTTTCAGCTAATGGATATTACATAGTAGAAGAACTAAAAACATTTTGGGGCTAGGAACAGGATAATAATGTGCACTTCTGTGCTTGAAATGGAGGACCCTCACTCTAAGTGACATATACAATGGCTCTGCAATGTTTTCATGAGGCCAGCATGGAAAACAACTCTTATCTGACCACATCTGTGAAAGTCTTGGGAGGCACTAGGGATTTTATACCATTGTTGAAAAGGTTTTGTACATTCAAGGACAGGAGACAGTTAACTCAAACATCCTTCTGAATCTCTCTTGCATTCCCACGGAGCATCCACTACTGACACTACCACAAAACAAGTGCCTAGTGGACAGGTCTCCAGTCTCACGTGGCAACTCCAGAAGTGCAGCTTTCACCAACAACTGCTCTCACTCCCTGTGCACACGCAGGAAAAGGGCTCTGTAGACTGCTTCATTTCCAGCGACGGAAAAGGGGCTGTGTGCATGGTTGGAGTCAGTTCACTTCTCTGCTAACATCACTGCAGGGACGTAAAATCCACCCCACCTCCCCCTCCCTCGTCAGATTCTGCTTTTCCAGTTTCTTCTTCATCTCGTCCCACCAGCAGCACTTGGTGAGCGTGGATAGTGTCCAATGCCAACTGTGCAGCCCATGGCTTGCTCTGCAGCCTCTACTTCATTTCTACCGCACATTTCCCAAGCCAGGAAGAGTTTTCCCCCCTTTCCAGCTCTAAGGGTCACTCCTGCCAAAGCCAGGGTCCCCCCTTTGCTTCCCCATCAAACTGCACAAGACCACAGTGGGGCCCTGCCCAAGGGTGCAGGAGCAGAGGGCAGAGCTGAGTTGGCTCCACACTCCTCACTGCTCCTTGGAGTCCACCCAGCGCTCGCTTCCAAAGATATAGACGCATCATTGTAAGCAAAACAGATGCAACCACCTCAGCCTTAGCTGAGTCTCCCCCATCTCCAGCTGACCTCGCACACCATTACACCAGTCCCAATTGCTGCTCTAATGCCTTGTTTTCCCTTATTCCCAGGAGAGACCTCATTTGCCTTCATCCTGAAATAATGACATATTATCACAGGTTAAAACTTGCGTTTCACCGGGACAGTATATTTTACACCTTCCTCCTTTTCTGCAGCTCAACAGGACAGATCCTGAAGAACAACTGAAAATGGTAAAGAGGTGGTCTAGTGGAGGCTTTATACACTAATTTGACCAGAAAAAGAAAAACAACTCCACAAGACACACAGGATCTTCACATCCAGAAGTTCACAATCGTCTAAAAGATCAGTTCACCTCATGGGAAAACATAAATAGCACGTCTTTCTTCGAGAAGCACAAAACATGAGCTGTGATGATGATATAAATTGTTGTGGTTGGTTTTGAGGTTGGTTTGGGTTTTTTTAATGATAAATGGACTCCTTGGTTGTTTTCTCTCTTCTGATAGTTCTGAAAGGAGACACTGTACAACGGCAGGGAACAACTGAATTGTAGAGACACAGGCACAGATGGATAACAACTCCCTGCCATTTGTTCCTGAAACTTCCTAAATGAAATTCACATTGAAATGTGAAAATCTGCAAAGCACCATTAATTTCAAGGGATCGGAGTAAGATTTTTGAGCAGGAACTATGAAATAGTTTCTGTGTGTACTCTTCTGATGTCTTTCCTATTTTGTCTAATTAACAATAAAACAGATGTCCCGTGACAAAAATCAGTTTTTTCATCCAATAAGACTCTGACAATCTAGAAATGCCAATCCCTTCACATATGTACGTTAAATGTCACTGGAGATAGTTGGCGCAATTTAGAGACACAAACAAAGTGAACATTAACACTGGCAAACCAGCTACAGGGGCACAAAACCCTATTGTCTGCCCTTCAAAGGCAGAGATGTCTGGTGCAGTGATTGTTGGACTGACCCTGCTGCCAGTTCTTAAAACGTAATCCTACAGCACTCAAGAAAGACTAGTAACTTACCAAATTAATTCAATACACATACATTTAATTACTCAAAGCTCTTATAAAAACTCAGATTCTGAAGTAAAAGTGGTCAGTATTTGTTGACACTCATTAGTAAGAGCCAGGAACAAAGGAGGACTAAACTTAACTGGGAAAAAATAAACCAGGAATGCAACAGCAAAAAGGACCTGATTACCTTTACCTGTCCACATAAACACAGGAAAACCCACAGCATCAGCAGGCACTTACAACACATGGCTCAAATATGTCCGCATCATTAACATTCTCTTAATTACTCATTGACAGTCTGTACCTACTGCTGATTTACTACCTGCCCAGCTCTGGATGGTGTAGAGGTGGTTCAAAGGCAGGCTGTTCTCAGGGTAGGAATTTCTCCACCTGTTCATGGTGTTGTTGGGAATTACACACAGAGGAAGGTGGTCAAGAGACCTATTTTAGTATTCAGAACCTTCCGTTTCAGAATGCCTCCTCCTGTATGTCCCCTCAAAGAAAGTCAACTCATTTCTGAGAGTCAAAAGATACCCTTTGGTACAAAACAGCTACTCTGAAGATACTGTATCTTGCTATGAATTATGATATACAGTACTCAGACTCTGGAGAAGTTATTCATAGTTGCAATCATGTGTCTCTTCCAATTCACACAGTTGTGTGATTGACAGAATCTCCCAAAGCAGAATGCAATTAGGTATAATTTTGATTCTCATAAGACAAGTCTGCCTTTGTTGGAACACCAAAATCACTTCTGAAACACAGATAAAACAGATATTAAATAACGTAATCTGCAGCTGCTCAGATAGAATAAGTGTCACCACTGTTACCTTCTGCAGACTTCAGAGTCTACTCTAAAACTGAAATGAAGTGTCTCAAGTTATAGGATACTATGGGGGAGATTTTCAAGGTTTTTATGTACCTGAAAGTGCAAAGAGACTCACGGGGATTTTCAGAAACAACAAGACTCCTACTCCCACTGAATCAACCAAGACTGCAAATTAATCCTCAGAGTATCAGAGCTGTGAACACGTGTTCACATTGTGGCACCGCATTTCAGCAGATTATAATATCTGTGGCAGATCTTCAATATAAAGAAGTGCTTTGATAACGCTGGGTACAGGGACAATGGTACAGCAATGCACTAGTCTTCCGGAATAATCACGATTTGTCATCCAAAAAGCTTGAGAACTTTTTGTACCATCATAATAGCACTTATTTTCATCAGTTAAGTACTGTCCAAGATTTGATCAGTTTGCCCGCTCTAGCCTTTCTTGCCACACCGAAAGCCATTTAACCAGTATCTGATTCTTCCACTCAGTCCACACCACACCGATGCTCCTCACGCCCAGCACACTGAGGAGTACGCCAGAAGAGCCCCGAGCCTGTCCTTTGTGGAGTGGCCGGTGCAAGAGCAGGCTCAGGAGCCACGTCCCCTTCCAGCCTGCACCAGGCACAGCGCTGCTCCCCGCCACCCCTCACCTCCGCGTGTTGCCTCTCTTTGAATGGTTAATAACGAACATCCTGGCAGCCACTGCAATCGCAGTAATATATTTTAGGAGTACAGACAGTTTTGCTCTTTCATTCTGCTCTTGTAATGGAGAATATGACCAAGAGAAAGCATAAAACACCTGAGGTATCGTTACACATTGGCTCACTGCAAGAGTGGACAAGCCACCACACAAAGCATTCTAGTAAAGAGACAAACTTCCGAAATTCAGTTTGGAATCTGCATTACGAATGCCCCCACAGTATATTTAGATTATTAACTCCTTCCCTAACATGCTATTTAGAGTTAAAACCCAGCCAAGGTCAAACAGAGCCCAGCTTCCCACTGGACTGCACACACCTGGGGTGCACATGAGGGAAATGCTCTCAGAGGAACCGGATGGCACGTAACGCTGAGCGCCAAGCAAAAGAAGGGAAAAGCCGGTGTCAGTCAGCCAGCACCGGGCAGCCGCAGGGCGGGCGGCTCCAGCGCCGCTCCAGCGCCGCTCCGCGCGTGCGGGATGCGGGAGTGGGACGGCGGCGGAAACGCGGTCTCTGCTGCACTCTAGCGGTCCCGGCCGCGCCAGCTGCGCGGGAGCCCCGGCAGCACCTCCGCGTGGCTAAATATTGTTACCTTTGGAATGCGCGGGCTGCTCCTATTCCGCTTCCGTAGCCCTGAGCTGGGGGATCTTGCATCTCTTTTCTTACTTGGTCCTATTTACCATAAGTTAGAGCAATGCTAGAACATTTGCATAGGTCACTAAACTCTTGAAGGAGGCTGCCAGTGGACCTTTCTAGTATACGTAACATCGTGGGATAACAGCCTTTCAGACATTACTGAAATAAAAGCGAATCTACCCTAACCATTCCATTTAAAAAAAAAAAAAAAAAAAGAGCAAACCACTACACACCCCCCTCACGGCACACACCCCCCTCACGGCACACACCCCCCTCACGGCACACACCCCCCCGTCATGGCACACAACCCCCCCGTCATGGCACACAACCCCCCCGTCATGGCACACAGCACCAGCCACACAGACCCCAAGGGGTTACATCTGTTTGCTCCAAAGCTGATCTTGGCCTTCAGATTTCAGTTTCATCAAATATCTTTAGTTCCTGAGACAGTCCAAATTAACCACTGACTTTTCTAATGAGCACAACACAGTAGGATGTACCATTGGCTTTACTAATGAGTACAACACGATAGGATGTACCATTGGCTTTACTAATGAGTACAACATGATAGGATGTACCATTGGCTTTACTAATAAGTACAACACAGTAGGATGTACCATTGGCTTTACTAGTAAGTACAACATGGTAGGATGTGAGCATCACATCACACTGCCTTACGATACTACAAAAGGCAAATCTTACGTCCACTTGTGCTGCAGCCACAGAGCAGAATACAGACCTGGAGGGTGGTTTTCAGTTTCCCAAAGTATGGGCTCATTCCTCTCCACCCTTCGGTTTCCATCCCTGGATTAGGGTCAGAGACAAAAAGGCAGAGAGGTGCTATCCAAGAAACTTATGCAAGGTCACCATCATATTTATTTTAGCTTTGTCCATGCAGACCCACCTTGATTGCAGGATGCCACAGGCCTGCACCACCGTAAGTGGGTAACATGTATTCCTTACGCTAAACAGCCACTAAATTAGAAATATCGCACAGGACATGACCAAAGCTTTCCTCAGGAAAAAAAAAAAAGTATCAAAAATCTAGAAAGTGATTCGTATGATAAATTCACCTTTCTATTCGCTTACCCACCTATACTCCTCATCACCATGATAAATTAAAAGTATCTCACAAAATCCCATGAAAGCATAAGCAGGGTGCCAAATAAACTCATTAGCACAGAAGCAGCATGAGTAGCTCAGCAGGCTCATGAATGGGCAAAAAGCCTCTACTAGTTACAACAGACAAGCCTGGCACGGGAAGAGTTTTATTTGTAGGAAATGTGGTTTATGCAACCATACGGCACACGAGTGTTGTGTCTGTCATCTGGGCTACTATCACCACTCTGCCTGAATAGCCACCTGTAGCCCAAGACTCACGAATTATGGAAACGCATAGGAATTTGGTTCATCTAACAAGTCTAACAGGGGTCAGTCCCTGGTAGTGCTCATTCGGACCGCAAAGCTTCCAACCAAAACCAACACGTGTGCACAAGGCTAGAGGCTTTATTCCTAATGCCTCATTTTCTGTGTGTTACAGGAACCAAGTGCAGTCAATACAGTTCATAGAATCATAGTATGTCCTGAGCTGGAACAGACCCACCAGGATCACTGAGTGCAGCTCCTGTCCCTGCACAGGACACCCCACAGGTCACCCCGTGTGTCTGAGGACATTGTCCAGTCTCTTGTTGAACACTGTCAGGTGGGGCCGTGACCCCTCCCTGGGGAGCCTGTTCAGTGTCCAGCACCTCTGGGGAAGAACCTTTTCCTCATGTCCCACTGACCCTCCCCAGCACATCTCCTGCCGTTCCCTGGGCTCTGTCCCTGTCACAGAGCAGAGCTCACCCTGCCCTTACTCCTCCATGCGTTTCCAGCAAGGATCTGCTGTTCACCGCATGCTTCAGTCTGCAATCTATAGCAGTGCAAAATAAATAGATAAAAATTTTTAAAAAAGCACACACCCACACATAGTAAGAATCAAACTTGGCAGTTTGTTTGGGGACCTCATTATGCTGCAGATACACAGAGTAAGACACATGCTTCACCTCAGTGTAAGTGGAGAGAGAAAGCAAAGGGGGCGGCAGGAGGAGGAATTGGGATGTGACCAGAAGGGGTGGAAGAGGACCAGGGGTGTCGGTGGCTGCCCAGCAGCAGACAGGATCCCACCCCAGCCTGGGGCTGCGTCAGCCCCACACCGCACAGCCCCGCAGGAACCCACCTTCCCCAGGGCATGAGGGGTCAGCAACACGATGGGACACACAAGAGAAGATGGGACACACAAGAGAACGCCTGACTTGCTGCTGAGTACAAAGGAAAGACTGGGTTTGAGGTCATCAGGTGATTGCCAGTCAGTTTAACAGTTGTGGCATATTTGTTTTTACCTAATCAAATAAGGACTTGTGAAAGCGGCAGAAAGAGGCCTTTTTATTTATTTAAATTGCCTTCCGTACTGTGTTAATAAAAGTATTGCATGACATTCTCAGCTGCAGTTCCCTCAGTAGCTGGAATTTTCCCCCTCTGTCAATTTCTAGTGCTGACATTTCACTTTTTAATCTTTGGGCTCAAGGCAAATTTTCTTCACCCTGATTTCCTCACAAATATCTGGGGCTCGTTCCTGCATTCCTTGAAGGCAATGAAAATCCGCACGAGCAAGGAGCGCAGAGCCAAACCACACAGCCGTTTGTGTTTTCTGTTGTACTCGCTTTGAAAGTCCCTCAAGACATATCACTGTTTATTACTACAATAAGCATTTCTAATTCACTCAAGTGAGTCAATGACTGAGAAACCTTCTGGATATTACTGAACAGCTAAAATATAAATTATTACTATATTATTTTCTAAAAAGCAAAGCTAATAAAGGTTTTTTCTTGTTAAGCACACCTGTGTTTTATTATTTGTTACAGTGCTTTACTGATGAATAGCAAAGCTTCTGTAGCGTGCTTGAAACCTCAATGTGCAAGGCTGCAAGATAACTTTTTGAGCTTAAAAATACAGGGATAAGCCATCATCTTGGGGTGCGTATGAGTTGTGGAAATTAGCACAACTGAGATTAATTAAATCCCACTACCAGCCTTCCCTTTTTGCTTATATTTCAAACAGCTCAGGCAACAGCAGCTATTCATCAAGTATGGCCATGACTTCAAGCACTTGTCTATAAGAAGGTTTATCCTTGCTGGCTCAGTTTTATTTACCTGTCACATGTGGTCACAGTATCAGATGATGAGCTGACTTAGGGACTGTTTGTTGTTTTTCCCCGGCCTAAGGCCCGCTCAGCACATTGGGCCCTTATTGCTGCAGGTGCATCTGGCTGCTCCGTAATACAAATAGAGCCCCATGTCGGTGCAGGGACTCCTCATTTGCAGCAGCATGGAGGAGAACCGCACGTCGGGTGCAGGACACGGTGAGAAACGGCGACGCCTGCAGCACCAGAGCGGATTTGACCACACAGTGGCAGCAGAACCAAGACACTGCTCGAGCGGGTCCTGTGGTGTGGCACACGAGCAAACTTCACCCGCTCTGGTTTGGAAAGAGGGAAATAGTCCTATGGAAACACGTTAGATAAGATGCGTAACTGATAGCTGTAGGGAGTTTCTCGAAGTTTAAGCCTTCGATTCACCAGTTCCAGCTTCAGACATGTCATTTGGAAACACCTCGTTTCACTGTAATGACCCAATGTATGTTTTGAGCCCAACTGCAAGCTGTGCCAAAGAACTGGCGGCCTCCTGAGAGCTCCAGAGAAGGGTGAAGAAATAGAATTATGTTCCTTGCCTCACAAACTCCAGTAAACACAAGAGGAGGCGAACCCCACCAGCAAAGTGCTGGAAGCCTCCAAGAAATGCTTGGAGCAAATGGTTCCAATTCAGTTAATTGCACAAAACTCTTGCAGTTTAATACGAGTCTTGCTCAGTCAACAAAAGTAAAATAATTTATTAATTAGTAAAAAAAAAATAACAACAAGCACAGAGGGCTTGATCAGCTTCCCATTTGCATTAGTATTTCAGGAACAACAATCTCGAGTGTCCAAATGTTTCTATTTATGCCACCCAGAGCCAGCTGGACAACAAAATAGCTCAGAATTGCAGAGGTGCAAAGCCAATCCCATCTCATTCCAGCTGTCATCGGAGAAAGGCAGCACAACGCCTCCTCCCTACCATCAGACTGCCCTCCACAAGGGAGCGATATCCCGTGACAGTCTGGGGTCCCTTCGTGCAAAGACCTTAACCCAAGGCAGCAGCTCATCTCAGCCACCCTACAACAAAGGTTAACGCAGCTTGGAGGCCACGGGCCCCATCCAGCTGCGTGGTCCATGCTGCACAACATCCACTCGTCAGAACACCCAGCGCAAGCCTCTAACAGTGTTTAAATGGAGCAAACAAGAGGCAACACAGGAAAACGAACAGCAGGTGGAATGGAGGAGCAGGGCGGGGAAGAAGAAAAAGCAGCTCTGTGGTCTGCAGGGTCCACAAAGCCGCCCTGAGCAAACGGGCTGAATGCAGGGCTGGGAGGGGGAGCAAGACAAGAGACCGGCATTGCCCCCTCTTTCTTGTTCCAGAGCCCCGCAGGGACCCTGCTCCAAAGCCAGCACTGCCCACCCCTGCACGCCCTGCTGAGCTGTTCTGACTCCCACAGGATGGACTTTGGGACTAACAGCTTGGAACGACCAGGAGAGCCTGGCCCAGGAAGCCGCCACAGAGCAGGCAACACCGCACACGAGCCAGCAGGGAACAGCTCATCGCCTTCCGCAGCAGCTCAGGAAGAAAGCTGGGGTTCTGGAGCTCCACTGCACAAGAGAGCGCTATGCTGTAAATTAATTAGCTGCCCTTGTCTAAAGCAAGCACGCTGCTGCAGCCAGGTGCGCAGCAGGGAAGGGTGAGGCGCTGAGGGCAAAGCGAGTCACCCGCAGCAGTAAACAAGCTTGTCGAAGGATGAGTGCATGCGGACTTGGAGGAGGAGGGCAGCACATATGCACCAGGCACATTTTTTGGTTGGCTGTGGCCATTTAACTGAACAAGGAGTCATCTGCCTTAATCATTACTATTAAATTTATTATTCATTAACCATGTAAATTATTTAGATCTGAAACGATGGATCTTGGAAGCCAGTGTGAGACATTGGCTGCTTTCACTTCCTGGTAGCAGGCAAGACCTTGCCTGCTGGTACTGCCAGACCTGGTCTTGAACTGCTCTAAACATAACATTCTAATAGCCATGTCATTCCCGTCCTTTTATCAGGCCCTTACGGTTGATTACTGCATTTTTTTCTCCCTCAGCCAGACAGCTATAACTTTGCTTAAGAGCAAAATCTCAGGTTCTCATGAAATACCAGGACTTCAAGAGTCAGATCTTCAAAAAAAATCCTTTCAATACTACAACATATTGAATAAGTCACTAAGCTTGGCCAATACTCATAGTTCACATTTGCCAGGTGCAGTAACTGTTCCGGTTTCTCTGTCAAGCACTAACTAGCTACCCCACGTGAGGCGAGTTTGGGCTGAGGAGGACACGGTACTTCACCTGAGCCCAGGTAGCTCCCTTGGGCCCACAGGAGCTCTTTGTAGAACAGGAAGTCCATCCCAAGCCTTCCGAGCTGCCATCGGGTGCCCCAGCCACAGCCACATCAGCTTCTGCATCGGCTTGCAAGGGGGACACCTCTTAACCTCTGCGCTTCCACTGCCACTGTTTGAACAAGAGCTCAGCAGGCACCTTTAAAGTTTTATATATGATTGTTAAAATAAAGAGGATTAGGAGAAATGACCACTATTACAAACCCAATCTCCTGCATTCTCCTAATCATCCCTTTGAGCCACTCCTGGGAGAGAGGCGCTTCCTGAGCCCTTTCAAGCATCCTGCTCTGCTACTTGGTAACTAAACCTCAGGAAAAAACACACTGAAGAAACCCAGTTCCTATTGAGATTGGTTTTCAAAGGGATTTTAACGGCAATTAGGTAGAAGACACTTTGAAAACTGTATCCCATGCAGTCACAGCAATGTGCTGCCTAACCTAGAGAGAAGGGCTGCTGGTTTAAGAGCTGGGGACGGAGTTACTGAAGAGATTCTGTTAAAGTGCCAGTTGAAGCACGAACTAGCTGGAGGAGAAAACAGTATTGTTACAGAAGGAAAAAACTCCCTTCTTTTGGTCAGATCATGAGCTGTTTGTTAAAATCTTCCTGTCTAAAACTCTGGCCAGGGTGTTTTCATGACAATGATATCTTAAACAACACTGAACACCAAACAGCAACTGTCATTAAGGGAAAAAATATCTGAACTATAATGCTCAGATCCAAACTCTTTAAGGTTCTGGGTTTTTGGTTCCCTTGGACCTCACTCCTATAGAACTGATACAATTGAATTTCGTTCAATTTCGTTTTCCACCCTTTTTCAGACAGCATGTTCTGGGAACGCAGCCTCCTATTTCTGCAGTTCTTTCATAAAGGAAGAAACTTATCTGAATATAGAAAATTACTTTTAAACAAAAGCATAACAAAGGTAGGAACAAACATGTCATTTGAGACTATTTTCTTCAACTCTTACTTAATTCAGGACAGAATATCTCTGGGGACTGGATATGTCCAACAACAATTTCATACTGTTCATAGCCACATCACTTTTCCAGTTATTAACAGATAACCCCAAGATACACGGCCTGCCAAAACTATTTCTTTTCCTCGGTGCGGAATTGTTTCCCCTAAATAAGTCAGCTTTCATTTTGACAGAGTTCCAATTTCATAAGATGAAATTCAATATGTACATTGTGCATCCCTTTCGCAATTCCTTGTTTATATACTGGGGTACACGTCTGAAAGGCTGCTGAACCCATTGGCTTATACTTGTGTAAACCTGCTTGGTCACAAGGAAAGAGCTGGATGCAGGACGCAAGGAAACTGAGAATAGGGACTTTTATTGTATGGTGCTCAGGTCTTCACCGAGGTCAGTAACATAACACAAGATGTTCCAGAACAGCTTCAAAAACCCCTCACGTTTCTCAGCTGTGTTTTTCTTAACTGTAATTACTTTCCTCTTGACTAGCGATTCTGGTGTGCCGAGTGACTGTAGTATCAGCACACTGAATGACTATTGAATCGGTCTTTCCATGTTCGAGCGGCATATTTACTGGGCTAGTATTCACCTGCTTCTCCACATCGATATGGAACAATTCCAAACAACGCGAGCTCTGGTTTACCGTCACTGTTTTTGGAGAGGAGCGTGGAGCTGTCCAAGGCACAAACAGCCTCCTGTTCTGTGTAGACTTCAAAAAACCAAAACCACAACACTGCTGTGTTCTGATACTTCACCACTCCATCCTGTTAAGTCTATTGATTTAATAAAACAGGCTACCTAAAATTACTCATTGTTTTTAATCGCAGTGAGCTATGCCAATAGGAATAGCCATTTTCACTGCAGGTTCTCCAGGCAGAGAACTCATAATTCATTGTCTGCCTAAGGACCTCTCTAAGGGGAGATTTGCACTTCTTCCTCTTGTTTGCTCTGTTGGTTGATTGGCACGTATCTCTGTGTATAACTATATCTACAACACAATGTTATAATAGCAAGGAAAACAGAATTATTACCTCTGCCTGACATTTCATCAGCAGTACTTGGGAAATACTGTCCCTGAAAAACACAGAACAGGGGGTTACAATTAACACTAAGAAGTGTTAATTAGACAGAGCTGGAATGACTGATTATAAAGGAAAGGGTATTTTACTTCTCCGCGTCTCACAACAGTACAGCTTCCTGAGCCGAGTCGGGGGCTCTGCTCGCGTAGCGCAGAGTGAGGAAATACACAGCCCCTTGTTGCTATACTTTATCACTGAACGAGTACTTATTAACAAGCATATCCTTTGGCATATGTTTAGTATATATTCAGGAAATAGGGTCTCTCTCGCCATTGTTAGAGCTCTGCTCTAAACTCTGAGGAATTTGACACATTTTAATGAATGAAGACAGTGTCCAGGAGAGCTTTCCTGCAACAGAGATTGCACACTTAATTAGGACCCTTATTAAAAGTAAACACTCAAGTAGTACAGAAGTCTGCCATTCAAGCCTTGTGTCTCATACTGAAACTGGAGACAGTCGGTACTAGCAGTCACTTTAAAATACATAGAAATTGCTCTGAGCAGCTCAAGGTCACAGTGTTGGTAAATCAGCAGAATTCAGTACACAAACAAAATCTTCTGAGACCATGTGCGGTTCTCACTACAAAAACCTCACAGCTCCCCTAATTTACAAGGTCCCAGTGTTCCTTTGCAACAGCAATATCTCATTCTTATTCCGTAAGAATAATGCAGTGAAAGTTAAACAAACCAGCCTGCAAAGATAAGGAATAATTGTACCTTTCAAACGGCTTGATACACGGAATTAAGATGCTTTAAGTGTACCATAGGCAACTGAAGCATCAGTTATACCTATTTCAATAATCATCTCATTTTCAGATTAATCTCGGAACGAATCAGGAGGTGACACCCACTGGGCACCAGCAGCGCGTTCCTACCACGGGAGGCACGTGGTGCTGTTCATGCTGCTCCAGGACAACACTGTGCTCGGCTTTGTGAAGAAAAAAAGGTGGTTCTTGCCCAAGTGAGCCCAGAATCCACATGTGTAACACCTGAGAGACCCAGTTACACCAGAAATTAAACCAAGAGAAGACACCAAGTCATTGTGATTTGTGGCAAAACAAAACCCAGTTACCACCAGCCAGGATGCTTTACACCACCTATCAGGGTGATACGTGCTAATCAAGTATCTTCATTGTTATTTTTTCTCATGAAGCTTTCAAAAGCTTTAAGAAAAGTTGCCACAACTTGTTTACAAAAATAACAAGCAATATTCAGAACCAAAGAGCAAGAGAGCCAAAAAGTCATCTGTAAGCAACATTTTTTAAAAATAGAGAAAGAAAAAGCACAGTAGTAGTCCGGGGGTTAAAATTGCAAATATTCCAAATTTAACACGCAATCTGAGGATCTGCCTAAAAAAAAAAAAGTGCTCTTAAAAATTCCTATAGATTTCATTTCTGTTATAACAAAGTTAATTGTTGGATTGGTGGAGCATGAGTTTCAGTTAAGGTCTGAAAAAAGTATAAATGATACCATAAACACCTGCAAGACAATAGAGACAGTCAACAAAGACGGCTCTTTGCAAAACATTGACTGGAAACCACCAACAGCATCTCTTTCTGTTGCAGTTCGGGTGCCAGACGGCTGGAGAGCTCCAGCAGGCAATGTCCTAGCGAGAGCGCCTCCGCCCGTATCGGCAGCGCCCATCGGGGGCAGCGCCCATCCCGCTGGGGCAGCGCCCATCCCGCTGGGGCAGCGCCCATCCCGCTGGGGCAGCGCCCATCCCGCTGGGGCAGCGCCCATCCCGCTGGGGCAGCGCCCATCCCGCTGGGGCAGCGCCCATCCCGCTGGGGCAGCCAGGCAGACCAGACGTTTCACCAATGGCTTCGCTAGATCAGTCTCAGCTTTCTGCAGCTTATGAAACACCGTGTGCTGTTGTTCAGTTCAGTCCACCTAATCAGGACTAACTTTGCTTTGACATTTCAGTGATGAGAAATAAAACAGAGGTGATGAGGCTCCTAGGACACCCTTGGCTTCCCAGCTAGCCCTGCTTTTAAGAACACACCCATCGCTCATTGACTCCCTCACCACAGACTTCTAGCTTATTAAAGCCAAGTACCCCATTTCACCAGCCCTGCTCTACAGTCAGAAACAATGCCGCTAGCGGAGCTTGTTAACATCACACAGGTTTCAAACTCTTCCCAGGTTGAAAATGTACGTATCCTTACAAGTCAAGATAAAGCAAGTTCTTCCTTTGGTGATGAAGGTACTAAACACCAACAGAAAGAGTAACTGAGTGCTTTCCCAGGAGGGAAATCAGGAAGCCAAAATGAAAGCAGCACAGGATTCCAGCGGGGCAGTTAATGTACAACCCAGTCTGGCATCAGAATCCATGGGCACATTCATGTAACACTTGGGAAATACCTCAACAGTGGTGAAATGTACCCTAACACCTTCGCCAGCTTGTCCAGTGTCTGCCATGGGCAGGGGTACATCCTGAATATTTGGATACCATTACACTCCCAGCAAATTGGAGCTGGGCTAATTAATTTGTCTGACATACTTTGTGCAACAGATTATGCCTGTAAGACACACGACTGATGAATTTTCCCCCAAATACAGTAGAGTCATACTAACACGTTCTGAGATACTTTCCAATGGATCTGGAAAAATAAATTAAACTCGTGTTTTGAGATCCTTCTCACCCATTGAACAGGAAGAAGGCTATAATACGATATTTGTAGAGAAGAGGCCCTGAAAACACCTCTCTAATCCTCACTGGTCAAGGTGAAGCTTTCATGAAGAAAGGTACAGATTTCGGTGAGGGGCGGGGGCCATGGTTTGCCTGCCAAATGCACTGGAGCATTTTCCCATCCTCGGCCCCATTGCATTAGGCTTGTTTTCTGTGCCAAAGTAAAGCTTCATAATGTGGATAAGAAGAATGACTAGAGAAATTAAATGTAATTCATCCCTCTAAGCAGAAAAAAGCCAGGCATCTTGTAACTTCATTCTAATATACTTTCCCATCCTCAGCCCCATTGCATTAGGCTTGTTTTCTGTGTCAAAGCAAAGCTTCATAATGTGCATTAAAAGAATGACTAGAGAAGTTAAACGTAATTCATCATTCTAAGCAGGAAAAAAACAGGCATCTTGTAACTTCATTCTAGTATACTTGACTGAGCACTCCAATTTCATTCCATCCTCTGTGTGCCAGATGATGTGCCATTTATCCCATTGAACAGGTTCTTATTTGGATTCTCATAACTAGTGTAAGCTCCCTGACTCTCCCCTTACACGGCGAAGGCTCTTTAAATTATCATCTCCACTATTTGCCCCATTCATTTGGCTGTAAATACAGCTAACCTTTCAAGTAGGAGATTTAGAAAACTGAGGAAATCCATAGGTTCTACCCAAGGTAAACCATGGGGTTTCCCGGGCTGTGGGAGGAAATCAATATCCTATATCCCGCTGACAAGAAAGTGAGGTAACATTTTGATACCTTTGTTCCGTACGAGGCTGTTCCATCAGTGGGTCCCTGCTGCATGAATCCGAGCTCATTCTGTCTCCCCGTGCTGCTGTTGTTCTCTCGGTCGGAAGCCGCGGACGCGCTCCCCCGCAGGGTATGCTCCTTGCTCCTGACTGCGGGTCCCGCTGACCCCTGGATCTGCTGAATGGTTTGTAGGGGCCCTGTTCCTGCCTTGTTGAATCCCTGTGAACCTCCCGCGTTCGGGTAAGGGGACAGTGCCCCATTTCACTGCCAAACATCTGATTTTAGCACCAAACCCAGCATTTTAAGGCCAGCCAGTCTTGTTAAATCTCTCTGTAAACATACAGCCCAAGCAGATCTTTTTAAAAGCCTTTGTAACTCACGCTTTCCATCTGCCTGCCAGAGCATGTGAATGGATCCACTGGATCCCTCTCCATTTCCCGCTTCCCCCCCCAGGAGCCTGCCCTGCTGTCACAAACCTACTCCAGTCTGCACATTTCTGAAGACATGCATAGCAGATTTGTAATTATTTGTAATTATCGATGGCCAATAAGACTTCAGGTAATCCATTTTTCATGGGTTTTTTCCAGTCTTTTTCTACAATCCATCGATACTTCTGCCCAGTCATTTTTTAATCCATTCATGTTTTGAGGAAAAAAAAAAAGAAGAGAGAAATAAAAAACACCTAACCATACAGAAACAACCTCCAGCATAATTCTGATAAGCTTTACAGCACATAACATCCAAAACAAGAAATGAGAGAACATAAGACAGAAAAAACCCTTCCAGACCCACCCTAACTACAAACATACACATTGAGAACACACAAGAGGATCCATCCTCAGCCCCCAGGTCTGCATTGCAGAGTTCAGGCACAGCTTCTGTGTGAAGTGAGGAACCAGAACGTAGCCCACATATCACCATGTCTCACAGAAAGCTGATCCATAAATCAGTGTATGACAAGATTGTGCTTTTCCAAACCATCAAAGCAGGGTTGTCAGGAAGCAATGTTTTTTCCCCCCTTGTAGTTTGGAGTTTGCAAGGAGTCAAGATAAAATCTCAGATAAGACTTTAGCTCCCACATACAGGTAAATCCAATACTGCACAAAACAACATTCCAAACAGAATTATCCCCTGGGCAGGTGTCTCATCGTGCCCTCGTCTATATCTGCCAAATTCACACCTAGGGTAAGGATGAACATGAGTTTGCTTGAGCACTTGGATAGAGCAGGCCTGAGACGCCGTTGTGGTTAGAAATAGTTCGCAAGTGGTCTTTTGCAGTTAAGACTCTGAGCAATATCTTCTTGTCTTTCAGCATTCTCATCTCTCTCGAGGTGCTTGCTTCCACATGAACAGTCAATGAGTCACTGTAAAAACACCCATCACCATTTTACCCTGGTGACCACTTGCTCAGCCCTAGGCCTGTGTTATGAACACGCATGTAACTGACTCTCCTGACCTCTGAGCAGGACCCAGCGTTACTACAGCTGAAATTAAGACTTTTTCCCAGTTTCCTTGAAAATCTAAGTCCTGACACACAGCATTTCCTTACTCAGCCTGTGCAAAGTATGATCAACTCTTAAAGGTTCACTTGGGAAAGGCAAACTATTATAAACTTTAAATACAGCCCAAGGAACTGCCTCACAGTCTTCATGAACGTGGCTGTCCTTCAAGTCAATGTCCAGCAAGTAACACAACATTTCCATTACAGTCTTGTAATACAGACATCAATATCTTATTTTAGTGACTCCCAAGTATTTCTGCAGCCTTTACTACTGCATTTCAGTTCTCCATCAGCTCTTGTGACCCAGAGACCACATGAGCCCCTTACTCCGCTCTTCTGTGCTGGAATTCACTCCTTCCCCCTATTCCTCCACCTTCAGCAGGTGGCTTCCTCACAAACCTACCTTCTCCAGCCGTGGCACCTTGGCCCCGCGTTAGCCAAGCTGTGCCAGCTCCTTCCCTCGCCTTTTAACCTCTCCCCAGCCCCGGCCACCTCCCTCGCATTAACACCACCTGCCCCGCATCAGCACCACGCCCACCCTTCCCACCGCCCACGGAACTGCACCGAATCCAGCCCCAACCGCACGATCCAACGGTGGATTCGAGGCCGCGGCGGGTTGCTCAGCTCCCGGGGTGCCGGTAGCAGGTCGCATTCTCCGCACCGGCTCCCCGGGTCAGGAGCATCTCCTGCACGGATCACTGGGTTCCCTGATAACACAGAAACGAGGGGACTGGCCGAAAGGGATGGGGTTTTATATTAAAACCACTGATAAAACTATTTTTTTCCATAAGAAGCTCGTTATGGAGGTGAAATGCAAAACATCACTGTGCAGTTCCAGCTTTTTTCATGTTTTCTATTTCTGGTTTTCGAACTTCCACACGAAGCGTGTTTTCTTCTCTTTTTTTATTTTCCCTAATAAAGTGGTAGAGAAAAACTAAGAGGAAACTGTGAGGCAACAGTACAAGGGCAAAAATCATTTTTGCAACAGAGTTTTGATATTTGTGTTGAAACCTGGATAAAACGGGGAAAATGGAAATCGAAATGAACTTTCCAGCCCCTCAACCGATGCTAAAAGCGGCAGAAAACAGTAAACCAGCCTGTTTCGCGGGCCCTGTGACTATTTATACTCCGCTCGGTTCCATCTGTTGAGCTCTGAAAGTGCCGAAGGCGGCGGGAGCGGGTTCCCGGGCAGGGGCTGCCCGCAGCCGGGCTTCGCCGGCTCGTCCTGTGGAGCTGCTCCTCCTCGTTTTTTCCACCTGCTTAATCACATTTAAATATATTAAATACTTTCCTATTGTTGTTCCGGCACAGAAGTAATTGCTGCAGTTGCCATGGGGACGTTATGACAACACAGGGGGGGTGCCCGCATGATTAGAGGAGGCAGAGGTGTCCCCTCGTCTGGAGGACGTGGGAAGTTTCTGTGCCTGACACAAGTGCCCTGGGAACTCCCGGCCCGGCGCTGCGCTCCCACCATGAAACCATCTCGGGGGATACGCGGGCTCACACCCACCGCTGGGGACAACGAGCTGTCCGGGAGCGGGGCCGAGGGGAGGGCAGTGGGGCGGGTAAAAGCCGCTGTCACCCCCGCGATGCCCCCGCGGGCCCGGCGGCAGCTGTGTTTGCCCAGCGCCGGCACAAAGGCCGCCCCGCCCCGGTGAGGGGCACCCGGGGCCAGCCCGTCCCGTCCCGTCCCCTCCCGGGTGAGAGGCCCGTCCCTTCTCTCCTTCCCTACGCGGGGCCGTTTCCAGGCCGTGAAACGGAGCATCAAGTCCCGGGACAGCCACGGCGACGGGGCCCGCGGAAGAGCCGGGGCGGGGGTCGGGACTCGCTCCTCGGCCTTCACCAAAACAAGCCAAGGCTCCCGCCATGGGGACCGGCTGCCGGGGGACAGCGTGGAAGTGGCACCGCCGCCCTCCCCACCCGCCGTCTCCACCCCGGGCTGCGGGGCCCCGGCAGGCAGCAGGGCGCTCGCCGGGGCTGCTGCAGAGCAAAAGGCAGGGCCGGGGCCGGAGGAGAGGCGAACTGCGAACCTCCTTTATGCCCAGCGCCTCGGCAGCAAGTCCGGTTTACGGGGACGCACTGAGGGCGGAGGGGCCGGGGGAGAGGCGGCTTTGGGAAAGAGTGGGAGGGTAGCGGAGCCTTCCCCTCTCGGACTTCAACCAGACAGCCTGTAAAAGCGACCCCCGCCTCTATTTCCTGGCCTCGCTCAGCCCGGCGGGCTGCGGCGGTCAATCCCGGTCCCGGCCCGGAGCCGCTGCCGCGCTCCGGCACGGCCGGACGGGCCCACAGCGAGCGGGGCACGGAAAGGTTCATTTTAGGTGAAGGAATGTCATTTCGCTACTAAATGGTTAGTCTAATTTGATCTTTATTACGCTGTGGATTAGGGCTGATTCATATTAAACACTCGTGCAGTTACTATAACTCGGGAACGTGTCCCACCGTAGGTACCGCCGCAGTTCCAGCGCCGCCGCCTCCTGCGACCGCGGATTCAGATTTAATTAACAGGGAAGTTTGCTGGCGCTCGCCCGCGGTCTCTCTGCGTTACAAATAATTTATACTCCGTTCCGCGGATTTTTATTCAAGTGGCAGCATTTTATTTTACTCTAAAAGGGACCTGAATATTTGATGTTCTGCCAGAGGCTTCTGTATATGAACCTCCCCGAGGCGGCTTCAAACCTAAGGGATTTTTCTTTTAATCTACGGGAATTACCTCAATAGGGACAATGTATCAGGTTCTTTTACCCCTTCTTCCTAACTCCCCCAATTTAACAGCCTAAACTATCCATATGAAAGTTAATCGTCGTGATCCCCATTGTCCGTTGTATAAATTCAAGCTCGAGCCAACCCCCAAGACACAGCAACAATTCTGATAAATTGTCCTGCTCGGCTAACTACACAAGAATGGCTTTCGTAATTAAAAGGGGAGCTGAGTTAAATCAACAGTTCTTAAACCCTTCTCAACAGGGATAGAATGGGAGAAATGTGGCGACCTGATTTCTTTAAGTAGCAGCTCTTTGTAGCCCGTTCATAATCCCAGGTATGGAAACCCATCAGATATGGAAACCCATCCCGCACCAAGTCAGCTGCCAAACAGGGGAAAAAATAGAAGTTTATTCAGATGCCCGAAGTCCATCTTTTTTTCCAGTCTAACATAACCCTGGCACTTTATAACCAAACAGACAACTCCTTTTCCAATTAAAGTGGAATTAGGAAACTCAATCAAATTAGCTCACTATTAAAGCCCTTCTTTATTAAACCGTTTTATTGTAGTAATATTAAGTTTCACCCGCTCTTGGAACACGAGACTTTAAAAGGTTTCCCTTGTGATATTGGTTTGGCTGCTCCCAGGATGGACCGGGGTCAAAAAATTTACCTGGGTGTAATCTGTCATATTTATTTACTTTTAAAAAATTCTTAAAATTGTATCCAGCGTGATCAGTTGCGGAGGGAAGGAAGAATTGCGTTTTACTTGCTGCCGTCCTTCGATTCTACCCCGCGCTTCCTCCAGCAGCCCCGGCGGGACGCGTCCCCTCCCAGAGCCACCAGGCTGTGAAGGGGCTGGTAGGAGCCGCGCTGCCAGCTCCGAGCCAATGTTTACACAGTTATATTTGAAGTGAGAAAGTAAACAGTCCAGCTGTGCCACGGAGCGGTTCGGTGGGATTAGGTTTCCATACCAACCAACTTTAGGAGCTTTTACAGTCTTAATTCAACCATGCACTGAACTTGTTCTTTGTGAGTAATAGTTTTCCTGGGCCAAGCACTCCCAGGACTGATCAGAAAGTCGCGCTCCGGGCTGCGGAAGGGTCGGCTCTCTGGGTGGATGGAGCGCGCAACAAATACATCAATAAATAAGTAGGGGGGGAACGGCTTGCTTACTTTTCGGTCTTGAAGAACAGTCAGACATCAATGAGGAAAAACTAAAATAATAAAAGCAAGCGCGTACGCCCCGCGCTGAACTTGCGCTCTCTCAACCCCTTCCCGCCTGCCGCGCAAACACGTTTTTACGTTCTCAAAACCCGACAGTCATTATTATACATCCCTTCACTTATCTTGATAGAGAAATGATCAAAAAGCACGTTCAAATTTCAGGTAAGAGGGAAAAGTACCTCTCCGTTGCTACACAACCCTCGGTCGGAAAGACGTGCTTTCCTTTAACGGTGCTTTTTGTTCTCTGCGACAACGCCAGGTTTCCTAAATAAAACAAAAATCGGCAAGATATTGAAGGAAAAACCCCAATTTAAAATTACACCTCTCATTTCTTTTTCCTGGCATAAATAATAAAAAGACCAGAACCAGAAATAAACGTGTTTGACAATTTTGGCTGATAACGAAATTGCTCTGGTTTATACACTTCCTTTTTATTTGTAAATTTTCCGAATAATATCCGTTTTGACCATGATAAAAATGTAGTAAACATGTTTGTGCTAATTGCATTAACTCCTTTAAATACTGACTGCGCTTGTCAAATGAATTTCCCAAAACACACTTCCACTGTCTCATAAAATACCACTTGCCATTTATAAGACCGATTTTTTTTTTATAATAGAAAATAACATTTATTTCTATTAAATGGAAACACAGAATTACCTGTTAGAAACAGCAAGAAGTTTGCTACATGGGAACAAAAAAGCAATTTTCTTGCAGATCACAAATGAAGGAGCCTTATTAAACCGTCATACACCATTGGCGCCAGGGTCCTACGGACAGTTACAAATATATCTACTTTCCAATGTTATATACAGATCGTAACATTTCTTGGGGTGGGAAGGAAAAGGCTTTCAATTGACAATATGTTTAATCTATATGCCTGGTAAGTATTACAATGAGCTGCCTAACCTTTAGCTTAACGTTAATACCAAGTTCACCTACAAGTTACATTAATAACTTAGATTTCCATTTTATAACATTATACACTTGCTAGTATACATATATATATGTATGTGTGTGGGAAAGAGCGTGTGTGTGTGCATACACACCCCACGACGCACCAAGGATATCCATGCTTACGGCCATAAGCAACAAAGAGTGAATCATGTCTGGACAATGAAAGTGCACCTTTATCACCATTTTAATACACCTACGCCTGTCCGCACCAGGCTCTGCGCACAACCATGGCCTGTACGGGGAAGAGGGGAGAGAAAGCCACCGGCGTCCGTCCACCCGTGCCTACCTAGCTACCTCTACACAGACGAGCTTTAGGAAGCCGCCCCCGCTATTGCTTCTCGGGGGTGTTGTTGACCATGGGCCCGTAGAGCCCGCCGGAGTAGACCTGCTCCTTGTGCACGGCGGAGCGGTCCCGCATGAGGTCGCTGAAGGCGTAGTCCACGGGGGGCCGGAACCCAAGGGTGGGCATCAGCCCGGCCGTGGAGTAGGGGGTCATGAAGGCCAGTCCCCGGCTGTGCGCCGAGTAGGCGAGGCGCAGGGGGTTGAGTCCCAGGTGGGTGCCCAGCGGGTAGGCACCGGCCTCGGCCCCGAAGTGCGTGGCGTTGGGCTGCAGGGGCGAGAAGGCGGAGCGGCTGCCCAGCGTGCCGATGGCGGGGGCCATGGCGCCGGCTATCAAGGGCCGGTGGTGGGCGGCGGCGGGGGTGGGCGGAAGGCCTTGCAAGACGCCGTCCCGGGCCCAGCCCTCCTCGGGGCCCTTCTCTGGGCCGCGGTTGTTGAGGATCTGCTCGATGGCCTGTACCACGTCCCCGCCGCAGCCCTGCAGCACCAGCTCCAGCACGCTGCGCTTGTGCGCCGGGAAGACGCGCGTCAGGATGTCGATGGGAGTCCGCTGCCGGCCGCCGGCCGAGGGCGACGGGTCCTGCTCGTCCTTGTCCGCCTCCGAGCCCGAGTCCGAGCCCAGCGGGCTGATGGAGCCCGGGCTCTCCTCCCCCTCCTTCGGGCCCTTGGAAACGGGCGAGCTCAGGAAGGACTCGCCGTCCCCATTCTCCGAGCCCGAGCCGTGGCGAGCTTCTGGGGAGGAGGTGCCGGGCACAGACTCGCCGTCCGGGGACAGGGGCTTCCCGCCCACCTGCTGCGGGGTGACGGCGCGGCTGGGCAGCAGCGTCTTGGGAAACAGCTCGAACTTCTGCATCTTGGACTCTGCGGGGCGTGGAGGGGAGAAGGAGAGAGACCATCAGTGCGGCTGCCCCAGGCGAGCCCCGCTTGTCGGCGGGGTCACCCGTCCGATGCGCCCGCAGGTCCGCGCCTACCCCCGCCCCTTCTCCCCATCTCCGTGCCCAGGGTCCCCCCGAGCGCTCACAGCGCGGCCTTACCTGAGGCGCCGGCGCCTCCCTCGCCGCCGCCCCCGGCGCAGACGGACCCGAAGACCTCGTACGCGGGCCGGGGTGGGATGATGCCGTTGGCGGCCGCCAGTGCCAGCCCCTCGGCGGTGCCGTAGAGCAGCTGGAGCTCCCGGGCCTCGTTCTCCTCCTGCGCCTGCTGCCGGCGCAGCGCCACCTGGGCCGCCATGACGCGCTGGCGCTCGGCGATGAGGGTGCACTTGGCGCACATGCAGTCCTTCCAGCGGCAGTACCGCTTGTGGCCCTTCAGCGCCGACACCACCCCGTGGTTGCGGCACCGGGCGCACTTGGGCGTCCGCGGGTACTTCTCGGCCGCCCGCAGCAGCAGTGGTGGCGCCCGCAGAAGGCTCCCGGCTACGCTCACCGGCAGCGTGGCCGCTGCTGCAGCCGCCGCCGCCGCCACCGAGCTGGGGGGCACCGGAGGGGGCGCGGCGGGCACGCTGGGCAGCTCCGACCGGAGCTCCATCTTGGCAAGCGCGCCCCGAAAGAGCAACCCACCTTCTTGGCCTCCCCCAAAGCAAACAGGGGCGGGGGACCCCCCTCTGCGCACCAGGACAAGCTCCCGGCTCTTTCAGGCGCGATCACGGGTGGGGGACACACGGAGCTCCGGGAGCGGGCGTGCAAAGCCAAGCGCCTGTCCCTCCGCCTCGCTCCCCGTCCCTGAACACCTGCACACGGCTCCGGAGTGCGGTTCAAGTGAGGGGGGCGCCGTCGGGAGCCTTTCTGCGCCCTTCTCCCCTCCGCTCCCGAAAAGCGAATCTAAGACAAGAAAATCCAAGAAAACTTAGATCTCTCTAGCCGCCTTGCTTCCCGTGCGCATCTGGGAGCGCAGCGCCAAGTCCATCGCGCAGGGCTCGATCCCGAGCTCTCCCGTCTGCTCCCCGCGGCGCCCCGGTGGAAACCCGAGCGGTTCCCTACGCTCAGCTCCCCCCTTCCCCCTGTGGCTACAACCATAGACTAAAAGCGTCCCTTCAAAGAGCAATCCGGCACCTTCACCAGCAGGATCCCTCGCGGAGGCTAAAATCCAAAGAAATCACCCAGTCTCCCGAGCAGCAGCACCGCAGCCGGGCCGAGGGCCAGGGGGCCCGTGCAGGCGGCCGCGGTGGGAGCGGGCAGAACGGACGGCAGGGCCGGAGCGGGCAGGGCCCCCCGGGAGCAGCCGCCGCCCCGCGTCGCCCGGCGCGTGCGGAGGAGCTGCGGGCAGAGCGCGCTGCCCGCCGCGCCGCGCGCCGCCACTCGCGCTATTGTCGCGCCCGCGTTGCCATTAGGCAACATTTGACAACAATGTGGCGCCTGCTATTGGCCAGGGGCGGGAAGCGCCCCTCTGATTGGCCGCCCGGCGGCGGCCCGCGCGCGCGGAGGGTCCTGGGGGGATCGCGGTGTCCGCGCGTGTGCGTGGGGTCCCGATCCGCGTGCGTGTGTGCGTGCAAAACCTGACCAACCGCTCGCTGCCTGAGAGCCCGGCTCAGTTCTCCTCTGTGTTTGGGGCTTGGTTTGGTTTGGTTTGGTTTTTTGTTTGTTAATCCAGTGGAAACGGTGTTTACCTTGCTGCCTGTTTTTGGTTGGGGGGGGGGGGGTGTGATTTTTGTTTTGGTTTGTTTTGTTTTTCCCTGGGTGTCACTTGTCAAAAGGGTGGGGGAAAATATACTGTGGAAGGTGACAATTCAATTTATGGTCTCCCCATCTCCCCTCGGAGATGTTACTTTATAATAGTAGGTAACGATGCCTCTCTCCTTCCATTTTCCCCCCTTCCTCCCTTCCTTCCTCCCTTCTTTCCTCCCTCCCTCCCTTCCTCTCTTCCTCCCTTCCTCTCTTCCTTCCCCTCTCCTCCTCCTCTCTCCCCTCTCTCACTCCACAGCTGCAGGTGAATTTCACCGGCGCTACCGCAGCAGGAGCCCGAGGTGAGTGCGATTTTCCGCGTTTCCTGCGCTGTACCCGGACAGCCCTGCCCGTCCTTCGCTCCCAGCAAGTGCAGTTCGTTCTTTCTCCCGCCAGTTGTTTGCGCGACTACATGTTCAACAGGCGCTTCCCCGCGGGGCCGATAAACGCGAGGGGCTGATTTTTGAGGAGGAGGCTGTCTGGCTCGTAACTGTATATTAACCACGGAGCTTTTGTTTTAGCATTAACCACCCGGGTTTGACGTCACGTTCGCGGGTGACGGGGAGGAGGTAGCACTTGGGCAGCTTGGCTGCGAAATAACGCCGTCTCCTTTCCCCAGGGCTCTCCCCGTTTCCCACGAGGAATCTCCATCCTCCTTGCCACTTTTTAAAGTTGTTACATGTGTCCGTAACGGGGACAGTCGCTAAGAGCGTCCCTCTGGCCGCCTCAGCATCCCCACGCTGCGAGACCTTCCCCCGCCGCCTCCCCGCGTGGGCTGCCCCGGGCGAGCTGCCGTTCCCGCGGGACCCGGGCACCCGGGCCGGGAGGAGAGGAAGCCCCGTTTCGCTCGGGACGTGCCCGCCGCTCCCTGCGCGGCTCGGGCAGCGCGCACGGCCGCGGTGACCCGCGGAACGGCCGCAGGACGAGCGGCGCTCGCTGATTCTCCGCTGTCCCTTCCCTTTTGTCACTCTCCCGTGGTTGCGAGAAGCACGATTGCAGAGCACTCCAACTTGTCAGTATTTTTATTACACACACACCCTTCTTCCCCTGTTTTTATTTTTCTTCCCCCCGAAATGAGCTCTTTCCCACACGACTTTCTGTGTGTGCAGCTGCCAGCCACTTCTCCTGATTTAGGTGTTATAACACCTTTATTTAATACAGCCGCGGAGTCAAAATATCCGACTTAATTTTATTCGCAACCAGTAATTTTATTCTCTGGGGAGAATTACTCAAACCATGTGATTTAATTTGGAATGCCTAGACCTCGATCAGAATGAGTGAGCAACATTTAAAATATTGCTTTATGTTGGCTTACCATGGATAAAATATTGTACCTTCTTCCTGGCAGTTTTGATTGGGTTTGCGGTGGGTTTCTTCTGCAAATACCTTTCCCTTTCCCCCCGAGGCAGCCTCCCGTTACCAGCAACACAGCACATGGGTTACGCTGATGCACCCGCTTCCCTTTTCTTTCAGCTTTGATTTAAATTAAAGGGCTTGGTTATCCTTCCCGTTTACGACGGATTTAAACGATATATTTTGGAAACAGATGTGTCCTAAAATAAAATAAAATAAAATAAAATAAAATAAAATAAAATATAAAATAAAATAAAATATAAAATAAAATAAAACATTAACCAGCCAGTCAAATTGCAAACGGCGGTGTAGAAATTTGAACACATGATGTGTAGCATCTCTGTCCCAAGACGTTACACACAGTTTCCGCAGACTCATGCAGCACGTCCCTCAGTGACTGTATTGCCGGAGTCAGGACACGATGTCCTAGCGCTGTGCACATCAGCACCCATTGCCTGTTTCTGATGTTTATCCGGAGTCAGCACTACCACCACCGCCTCATCCAAAACACCCAACCGTATATCGCTTTTTAAGTATTATGCTCTGTATCAATACAACATCGAAATAGCCGGGTTTTATTCAACAAACGTTTATTTCAGGAAAACGCGACGCAGCCTCAGGATTCAGCAAATACTGAGGACATTTGTTTCAAGCTTCCCTGATACACCCCGAGCATTAAACGGTTTCCCACCCCCAGACTCTCCCCACCACCCCCTCAGGGGCCGGCAGCAGCCCGGGTGAGCCCCGGAGGGTTCGCGGGCTGGGGCGAAGCCGCCGCTCCCGGGAAGGCGCCGCTCCCGCCGGCGTCACTCCCGAGCCGGGGCCGAGGCCGCTCTGGACTCGTCACACTCCTCCGCAAACCCCGGGCTTTCCGCTTTACAGCCCTGCTCACTTTCAAACGCGATCCAACTAATTTGTTGTTGATTTCTTACAAAGTGCCTGTAGAAAAGGAAAGCCTCGGAATCCGCAGTCTCACTGTTCACTGGTTTGATAGATTAGTAATAATAATCATTTATTCCCTCTCCTTATTTTCCTTTGGAAGCTTTCACTGTGAGCCTCGACAAAGCGTGCACACATTCCACAGATTTTAATCAAGCAAAACACAACGGGGCTGTGTGTTACCCCGGATCAGCAAAGCCGCGGCCAGGGCTGCCCACGGGGTACGGGCTTTTTCCAGCTTCGTCCCGGCCTGACAGAGTGTGTGAGAGTACGTGCGGGAGGCAGTGGAGGGGTTGCAGTACCACCCTTCTTCCTCCCTTCTCTCCTACTGCAATTAATTTCTGTTAGACAGGCAAAATAAAATCTTCGTTTACATCTCTGTTCTTGTGTCTTTCTTGGAGGAGGGGATGTTTGGTTTAGGCACCCACAGAGCAGCCGTGCTTCCGCTGCACGGGACGCCGCGAGGTTACGAGGAAAGAGAAATTCACTCCTCCAAACCCAGCGAAACGCAACTTTAAAGCTCCCGAGACTTGGCTCTGGGAGCTCCTTCCACCACCGCCAAAGCCAGCAGAAAAGCAGCGGCGTGGACCCAGCTCCTCGCTTCCCCGCTCGGGGCTCGCCGCGCCTCGGAGGAGCAGCCCAGGTTTGGCACAGGGAGCCCGGGGCGAGCGGGTTCCCCCGCGGCCGGAGCCGTGGACAAGCCGTGCCCAAGCCGGGCTCAGGCGGCCGCTGGCCCCGCGGAGCTCCCCGGGCCGGGAGCGCACAGAGCCGGGAATTACCGGGCACAGCGCGGTCCCCGCTTTGGGCAGCCCGTGCCCTCCAGGTGCGTGAAAAGCGGCGTCACTTCGTTACAGGAACGAAAAGAAACGCCGCGTTTCGTTGCGTGTTGTCCCTGTGGCTGCTTCATTATCCCCGGCGTGTGACTCCGGCAGCCTCCAGAAGCGCCCGGAGCCGGCGCCCGGGACTCAGTGCTCACATCTGGGTCAGCTCGGTAAAACACGACACGGTTTGTTGGGTTTTGTTGTTATTTTTTTTTTCTTTAGGAAGACACGATCTTCCCGGTGTTTATTTCTCTCCTCACTCCCATTAATTCACCTAAAGGCTTCCTGTGCATCGCTGCTCCCCTGCAAAAGTTTGAGAGGGCTGCATGCAACGGTGCCGCTCCATCTTCCCCCAATTACAGAAGTAAAATCTTAATTAAAAAGAGCCCGTCTATTGGCTGCCATGTAGGGGAAGGCAGCCACGAACGCCCGGAGGCAGCGCAGCGCCCGGAAGCATCCCGGAGAAATATAGTTCTTGATTAGTGTATTTTCATCTCGTTCTTAGCGGAAGACAGTTTGTAAGTACCTGCTAATGTTAGTGCTCTTTAAGGTTTCAATTGTTCTAGGGGGTTTGCCATTGACTTTTTCATTATTTACCTACTGAATCAAAGTAAGCAAATGCCATCTGTTTCCCTGCTGCTATCATCTTCACTTTTAATTATCCGCCCAGCAGCCTAATAGAGATGATATTAAACTAAATCTTTTTGACATTAAAAGTAATTATCCCCAAACCAATATTACAATAATGAAAATTACCCTCCCCCCCACCAAGAAAAAGGCACATTCCTCCCAGCCCAGGCAACCTCTTCAGATCCCGGAGCGGGGAAAGGTAGACGGAGCTCCCGTTAGCCCGGACTTCTCAAGTATTTGAAACATTATTAACTCCATTTCCCGGCTCCCAGTGGGGGAGGAAAAAGAGACAAGGGAGAGAGATTTGTGGAAGGAAATCAGGGAAAGTCGGGGCTCCACATACACCTGCGTGGGCTCCTGTGCGCCCGCAGCCCAGCGGCTGCACCGCAGGGCCCGGCACCTGGGGTGATGGGGACAGGGCGCAGCCTGACCCACCGGGGACCCACCGGGCACCCGCCGGGCCCGGCGCGGGTCCCGGCACCGGCTTTTAGGAAACAGCGTGTCATAAATACACACACATGCGGCCCCTCGAAGCGCTTTGCACCCTCCAACGACACCGCCGTGTGTAACGCATCGGTGTTGATGGGACGGTTCATTATAGAGACATTAGGACCGGGTTCGTAATTAAGGGGAGCACGGCGGGTCCTCTAACAGATGGTCCCTTACTGAATTACCTCTACGGAGTCATTTCACTTAGGCTCAAACTTCTCCGCCATTTCTCCTCCGATTCGCTTTAATACGAGCCGGAGCTGCGTTCCCCATTTCCTTTAGTACGTGCTAAACTGAGCTAATTTTAATTGCATGTTTCAACTTTGCTAATTAAATAGAGTGGTCTAATTAAAAGTGACTAGGGAACAGTTTTAATTCAACCCTCTACTTTTTTAACAATCCATTATGCAACAAATCCAGGGTAAGCCCTCCCTTTAAAAAAGCTACAGATGATTGAGTTTTTACACCTTTTTACACGCTCACAATGGGGAGACTTGACCCAACATATGTAGCGGCGGGGCTGGGCCCCCCCGGCTCCCCGGTGGGGCATTGGAAACGGGCTGTGCCGCCGCTGCTGCCCTGCCTGAGCGCTGCTGGACCCGGTGCCTCCCGGGGCCTCCCCGCTGGAAGTGCTGAGACTATTAGCCCAGCAGAGGTTAGAGTAGCACATCCCCGAGACAGCAGCCCGGGATTTGGGAAAATCGGGCTCTTTACACGCCTCATCTCTTCAGCAAGTG
This sequence comes from Columba livia, assembly GCF_036013475.1. NCBI lineage: Eukaryota > Metazoa > Chordata > Aves > Columbiformes > Columbidae > Columba > Columba livia. Next base: position 630,000 of record NC_088609.1, on the reverse strand, counting down.
CTCATTAGGTTGTTAACCTCTGGTTCACATGAAAGGGCTATGTGATGAATCCCCTCCTGAACAAATGGGCGCATCCCCCTTCAGGCACCGAACAAAGCCCTTAAAATAACTGCACAAGAAAGCCTTTAGTTGTTACTCTAAAATTTCTTTTCTCTGAGAGCTGTGCCCATCCATACACACGCACACAGACACAGAAAGAGGGAAAAAAAGCGTGCACATACACACAGAAAAATCCCGCCCCCCCTGCCCCCGCGCTGGAGCTAAAACTGAAAAACCCGGGTTCCGTCCCCCGGGCCCGGCGCTGGCTGGGGTCCCCCGGGCCTGGCTGAGGCTCGGCTGAGGCTTCCCGAGGGAAGGGAGGGAAATCTTCACCGCTTTAGCGGAGCGGGCGGGGGAGGCAGCCGCCCCTGCGGATGGGGAAAGCCAGCGCCCCCGGGGGGGGGGCTGCGGGGTGCCTATGCCGGTCCTCCCCCGCTGCTCTCCTCTTCTCCCACCCCCCGAGGGGCCAGTGGAGTGGAATCAGAGATGGGGAGGAGGCCGCGAGCAGGAATTTCCCGTTCCTGAAGGGATCGCCCAGCGCGGGCCGGGGCCGCCCGGGGGGAGCCCGGGGCCGCCCCGCTCCCCGGCCCCACGGCGGGACCGCCCGGAGCGGTTGCCCCGCTCCCCGGGAGCAGGAAGGGCGGCGGAGCCGATCGTTTCCTTAACCACCGATCGTCTCCGTAACCAAACCCGCTCACCTTCGAAGGCGATGCTGCCGCGCACCCGCTCCCCTGTACGGGCAGCTTATTGCTAATTGAGGGATGGCCGGGAGCAGAGCCCGGCTCCCGCTTTCTTCACAGCTCTTGTACGGGTTTTAGACTCTTTAAGACCCTTTCTCCCTCCCTCTCCCTTTTTATTTCCCAGCCCCTCGGGCATGGATTAAAGTGACAGACAATTTTCCCTTCGCACCTTATTGATGGTTAAATGCACTTTGAGATAATGCGCGGAGGGCGGCGGGAGGGGGCGGGGGGTGGGAAGCGCCGCGAAGCCCCGCGGGACGCTGGAGCGGGCCCGGGCAGGCGGGGGGCGCGCAGGGCGCGGGCTGCCCCGTCCCCTCCTCTCCCCATCACCTCGCAGGTGGCTGCGGGGCCGCGGGGCTCTGCTGGGAGCCGGCGTGTCAGCGGCGCCTCCCGTGGCACAGGAAAACACGCGTGTGCCGCAGCCTCTCCGTGGCCTTGGGCCTGCGGCGTGGAAGCACACGGGCACACGCAGGTAAAGCGAAGGCAGCGGTCGGAGGCAGAATGACTCAGGAAAACCCCGCTCTGCTAATTTACTATCGGGCGCTCTGAGAGGTTCATTAAAAAGGCTCTTGTCAGCTCCCTAACGATCCGAGAGCCTTTTAATTATATTTTATACTCCCCTACCCGTCTCCTAACTTCAAACACATGGTAAAAAGGATTTGCTGTTTTGTTTCAGGTAAAACCTAATAATTAAAATTCAGACCCCGTCCCATGCATCTGCTTCCCCTTTGCCAAATGAATTGAAGGGAGAGAGAAAAGCGATTTCATTGAGATCACAGATGGGGTGCAGGTTTTTGGAAGAAATTTGAGAAACACCATTGTCCCGAATCAAAACTCTATGTCTTGCCCCACAAAGGGGGCTGCTTTAAGCCCCTCAACTTCTATGGGGCTTGTTTTTTAAACTTTAAGTGTTCCGCACAATAAGCTGCCACCAAAATGTCACAACCACTCTGATTCCAAGTGTGTCTCGCTGCAAAGGGAGCAGAAAAACGAAGGGAGCGAAGGGAAGGAGTGTAATTAAAAACCCTCGAGTTCCCTCATGCCCGCTGGGGCACAGCGGCCCGACGGGGGCGGGGCGGCCGGGAGGTGCCCCCGCCCGCGGCAGCGGCACCCCCAGGTGCGGGGCGGGTCCCCGCATCTGCCCGGCCCAGCTCCGCACCTCGGAGCGCTTCCATATTTTGGGCGCTAAATTGTTTCATCAGCCGAAAGCAGGAGACTAAGCCTTTTATTTTTATTCATGATCGTGACAGCCCCAGTCGGATTTGCCAGAGGATCCCCCCTCCATGTTTGTTGCCCTAGGAGCTCAGGAGCTTAACAATCCTGCCGGAATGCGATAGATAAATACAACTTACCTCGTTAAAGACACATATTGAGAGTGTTTGCGGAAGGGCGGGAGAAGAGAAACCTTCATCAAAAACCACACGCACTAAAGGGGAAAAAAAATCTTGTATTCTTTTTAGGGCTAACATGCGCTATTTAGTGGGGCCCTTACGCAAACACAGACTGCTCTTAAGTTAATGACGGAGCATCCTCAATGTACCGCGGCACGTTCAGCCCCGTCCCTGTGCCGCGCCCGCTGCCACCAGCCCCGCGGGAGCGGGCGGCGCTGGGGCAATGCCAGGGCTTCCGGCTCCATGTGCTGTGTTTATTTGATTTATTTATTCTTTTTTTTTCGCCGGTAATGCCCAAATTTTTCGTGTGCGCCCCCGCGCCCAGCGCAGGGCTGAGCGTCTCCGCCCACGCCCGCGGGGAAGGGCACACGCCGCCGTCAAACGAACGGCAACGAGCGGCCTCGCTCCCGCTCATTTTTGGATCCCACCTTTTAATCCGCTTTAAAACATTTCTGTTATTTTTTACGGCTGGGGAGGACGGCGCTTTCCTCCGCGGCTGTGCGGGCAGAGCGGGTAGCGGTGCTCGGCTGCACCTCTGCGCCCCGCGGCCGTCGCTGCTCCGCCCGCCGCCCCGGTGCGGGTTTTCCGCTGGCGGCTTCTCCCCATCGCAGGCGGGGCTGCGGGGCGGCTGCTGGGCGCGGGCGGCTCCCCGCGGCGCCGGGAGGCGTTTCCTCTCTCCACCCTTTCCTTTTGCGCCGGCGTTTTCAGGGGGGAGCTCGGCGGCCCCGAGGTGCGAAGGCGCGGTTCGGCACGGCCCGCCGGCTCCCCGCCTGGCGCTGCGGCTGCGTCCCGGCCTGTGCCGGGGGCGGAGGGGGTGTCCCGCTCCCCACGGGGCCAGTCCCTCGGTGGGACGGGCAGGGCGGGCGGTGAGCGGGTGCGGCTGCGGGACACCGGGCGGGCCACTGCCATTTCCCACCGCAGAGCGGGAGGACAAACTGCCGGCCGTAAATCTGCCATCGGCCACCGGCGCGGAGCTGAGGGACGGACAGGCAGCCGCTTTCCCAGGATCTGGAGGGAAAGGTGCTGTTAAAACGAGGACACAGAGAACCGTTAGTTCTCGGGTACGAGCCATGCTCTCCCACTCAGCACTCGGTACTACCGAACGGTTATTCAAAGCGGTTGAATTTATGGGACACAACAAGTTATCACCGCAGGGTGAGGGGGAAACGTGAGGTTGAATAAGTCGTGTAAGCTTCTTTATTTTACTTTGGCTGAAGAACCGCCGCGCTTTCTCCTCGCAGCCCTGGAGATTTTCGTTGCCTCAGACGGGACAAACTGGTCGCCAATAAATCCTCCAGCTTCTCCTGGCGGTTTGTGCTGCAGCAGAGCCTTTTTTCCCTTGGGACAGCACGCAAGAATTTATCATGGATTTTGAGACTAATATTACAGTGGATCTATGTTTAAATATATTTTCCCATGTAATTCCAAGTCTGGGTAATATTTTCTTGTAAGAACAGGGCCTCTTTTTCATTATTAATAACAATATTTTCCTCTGTAAAATAACTCATTTCCCCTCTAGCGAGGAGGAGGAGATGTTATTCTGTGGTGCTTAAGCAGTGATACAGACTGTTACATTGTACGGAGTCTTCAGCCTCATTCGGTGCTTAAAAACCATACGAACCTTACATACTTTATTAATAATTATTAGTCCTTTTTCCTAGTGGTGCATAAATAACCTGAAAATCCACCTCTGTTGGAGATGAGTGGATTGCCTGCAATGAAAAATATCTGTGATTATGGCAACGGGAAGATTTGTATTTTTTAAAGTCCACATTACACTTCGAGGGGCATTAATTCCACTTTCTCTTGGAAGAGAAATTCCTTGCTATAAATTAGAATAGGCAAGTAATTATAAAAATAATTAATTTTTATAATGTTTCTAAAATAATGAGAATAATAATGTATTGGAAGAAGGATTCCATTAGCAGCTGGAATTTTAAACACAAAGATCAGACCTAAGCTAACATTTCAGTAACATCACTTTATTCTTGGACAGTACAATTCCGTTCTCCCACCGTGCTCTGCTCTGGCCGCTGTTTACGAGCCCGATTCTTGTCCTGCGGCGGCCGCCCCCTTCGCACCAGCCCAGCGGTGCAGACCTCATCAAGGGAGTTTAATTGGTCTCCTGAGGATTCCGGCTGCTTATGGGCAATGATTTTACTACGGATGGCATAAACCACCACGGTGCCTCTCGGTGCCACTGCCGTTCCCGCGCGGGGGCTCGGCTCGCGTGCGGTGCCACCGGTTGTGCTGTGCCGTTTCCTGAGAGCCGCAGTGGATAAGGATGTTTTACAGTACTTGGTACTTGACCACAGTGAATCTTAAAGCAGGCACTAGATTGTGGGATCCAGTGGCGCAGATCTAATTTTTATTTCCTTTGTTATTTCTGTTATTAGCAGCACAGAGTTATCAGATCACCACTTTGATTCATTTTGGAAAACGATGATAATTTCATGGGGAATTGGTTTGATTCCAGAAGCAGACGTCAGTGGCAGCTGGATAAATCCCAATAAAACTAGTGGGGTGTTCGTAAAGCCAAATCAAGGATTCTCAAAGGGTTCACTGGTTAGAACATGTGTCCTGTTGAATCTGGCATTTTTGATGGATAAAAGACTGCTCGTGCATCGCGATTCCTTGATGACAAGGAGGCAAATATGATAATAAGCATTATCTGAAGGAAAAATACAGTTGAAAACATCTGAAATACAGGGAACGTTGAAGAATGCTACAGCTGCCAAAACGTAATGTTCACATGAATAAACTGCACATTTGCCTTGCAATTGCTCATAAAACGAAAGGAGGGTTTTGTGTTTACCAACACTTGCCAGTTGAGAGCATTTAATGCTATTAGTACCTGTGTGTAAAACCACTTTTCATATGACTAGGGAAGACTGTTCAGGCCATTTTCACTCGGAGTTTACCACACCTCACAAGGAGTCACAACACTGAAAGCCTCAGCTCACCTTTGGTTCTGTGTTAATCTCCACCAGCCCCACGACGTCTCGCTCGCCCTGAAAACGCGGAAGTGTTCTTCAGCCACCCAGTGTTCTCTGTAATTCAAGGTTATATTAAGTTCTAAAACACCCCTAGATTTTTTCAGTTAGATCCTCAAAACAATTGATTAACTTCCTCTGTAGATAAGTTCATTTGCAATTGTCACTATAATATCCCTTCTCAATTGCTACCACATTTTGGATACGGTTGCTTTTCCTTACACAACACAATTCCTAATTAATCAGGGCATATAGACCCAGAGAAAACCATTTCTACATACATATTAGGATAATTAAAACCTTCTAAAATGGCTGAAACAGAGTGGGAGGTATCTGGGTAAATTCAAAAAGACAAGATCATGAATAGGGTGTTGTATTTGCAAGGTATGAAATACTTATGAATGGTAGTAGCTCATGCTCATGGGAGCTGGGACAATAGGTCAGATAAAACTATAGGCAAATGATAGAAAAGACATTTCAAGGTAAACGAAATCACACTTACATTCACTATTTTATTAAAAAATCCCATCACCATAGCAGTATTTCTCCTTAAGAAGAAACCTGCATGAAGAGGAAGATAAGGAAGGGAAATTAAGCCACAGAATTGTAATCAGAACTATTTGAGGACACTTAGATCCTCAGCATCCATGTACATCTCACCTGAAAAGCCTCAAGAAGGCCCTGAGCAGCAGCGGAGCCACGAGAGTCCCAGCGATGGGGCGACTGAAACACCCCAACGTGGAGGACAGGAAAGAACACGGGTGGGACAGCTGGAGGGACAGCCGGAGGGACAGCTGGAGGGACAGCTGGAAGGACAGCTGGAGGGACAGCTGGAGGGACAGCTGGAGGGACAGCTGGAGGGACAGCTGGAAGGACAGCTGGAGGGACAGCTGGAGGGACAGCTGGAGGGACAGCTGGAGGGACAGCTGGAAGGACAGCTGGAGGGACAGCTGGAGGGACAGCTGGAGGGACAGCTGGAAGGACAGCTGGAGGGACAGCTGGAGGGACAGCTGGAGGGACAGCTGGAAGGACAGCTGGAGGGACAGCTGGAGGGATAGCTGGAGGGACAGCTGGAAGGACAGCTGGAGGGACAGCTGGAGGGACAGCTGGAGGGACAGCTGGAGGGACAGCTGGAGGGACAGCTGGAGGGACAGCTGGAAGGACAGCTGGAGGGATAGCTGGAAGGACAGCTGGAGGGATAGCTGGAGGGACAGCTGGAGGGACAGCTGGAGGGACAGCTGGAGGGACAGCTGGAGGGACAGCTGGAGGGACAGCTGGAGGGACAGCTGGAGGGACAGCTGGAAGGACAGCTGGAGGGATAGCTGGAAGGACAGCTGGAGGGATAGCTGGAGGGACAGCTGGAGGGACAGCTGGAGGGACAGCTGGAGGGATAGCTGGAGGGACAGCTGGAGGGACAGCTGGAGGGACAGCTGGAGGGACAGCTGGAGGGATAGCTGGAGGGATAGCTGGAGGGACAGCTGGAGGGACAGCTGGAGAAACAGCTGGACCGGTAGCAGTGCTGTTGCTTGCACCGCGATTGGCGCTGCTGCTCGCACCAGTTCCAGTGCTGCTGCTTGTACCAGGACCAGTGCTGCTGCTTGTACCGGTACCCGTGCTGCTGCTTGTACCGGTACCCGTGCTGCTGCTCGCACCGGGACCAGCACTGCTGCTCGTACCGGGAGCGGTGCTGCTGCTGGTATGGAGCTCGGTGCTTCGGTGCTTCGCAGCCCAGCAGCTCGGGCAGCGCAGAAAAGGACACGTGTGAAGAGCAGCCTGCGCAGGGCTCGTGCTCAGGTTGCTCTGCAGCGTCTGGGGCAGGGACTTGTTTCTCTTCACTCACAATATAGGAAAACTTCAGTGTAAGGTAAAGTTCACTGACAACTGGAAGACTCAGGAGAAGGCCACCATCACCGTTTCAAAATAGAAAAGTATCCTGTGCAAACGGTCAAATGTTGGAAAAAAGGACTCGGCCCTTACACGACGTCCAGTCCCGGCGCCGTGAGCCCTGAGCCGGGCCCAGCAGAGCAGAGCTCAGCTGCCTCGCACAGGACCTGCAGACATCTCCATCCTCAGCATCTCCACCAACCGCCCCAACCAGCTGCTGCTCCTGTCTGCCAGTGGCTTCACGCGTGTTCTGTGGGTTGTTTTGCTTTGTTTGGTGACCTACTCACGTATTTTTTTGCTGTTCTACGCCCTATTTTAAGGCACCTAAATCTTTCTGTGCCTTTTTTAGAGTCGGCACACGAGGCTCAGGTCACGAAACGCTTCAGTACTTCTGTGAATCTGGGTCATGGCGATTTTAGCTTTCCCCGCAGACGAAGAGTGAAATCATATCACTGTTTAGTAGAAATAGTACTGTAATTGAAAATTTATTTTAAGTTTCTAATGTCACTGAGTAGGTACAGTTTACGAAAGCCAAAGTCCTTTTCTGCTACATTAAAAAGAATAAACAACCCCCCAGCATCGCTCCATTAGGAACACCCCAGCACTCTGGCTGAACTGCAGAGTGCGCACGCAGGGCACACCGAGCAAACGGCCGCGCCCGCACGTTCTAACCATGATCTCAACGCCAGCGCCACAGGCGAGACGTGTCCTCGAAAGCCGGAGCGCGGCACCGCCACCGCGGAGCCCAAGCACCGCGGAGCCCAGCACCCCGCAGGATCCGCTCCTCAGCTCTAATTCCTTAAGACTTAAACTAATGCGGTAATCGCGTTGATGATAATCCATGGATGTGAAGAACCTGGAGATAAACAGGTAGAATCAGGGATACGCTCTGCAGCGACAGCGTTACAGTTTTAGGGTATTAGTGGATTACAGAATTAGTCTGTAGACTAATTAACCACACCAGCAGAGCCTGTAAGTGAATACCTTGGTTTTGGAGAGCGGAAAACGATGGCGCAGAATGTCAATGTTCCTACACAGGGACAGGTTTGCACTGAGGGTGTAATTTGGAAAGGTGACTCTAGATGGTTGCTTCTTGAAATCAGGCCCAAAGTATTTAAGGACCAAACTCATGTTTTATTTAAAGCGTGATACACTTGTTTACGCTGTGGCAGAATGATCCCTATACACCGATCTTGGTATCTTTGTATCAGAGGACAGTAATGCCACCGCTTTGAACACTTCCAGTTCATTATCACTAGGACATTCTGGTAATGACAGTCTGTTTTGTCATATGAACAAAATGGAGAAAATATAGAACTAAAAGAACTTAGAAAAGAAAAGCCAAACCAACCTTGGGAGCACTGACTTCAGCAAGTTCAACAAATATTCAAGCCACATTTAATAAGTTTATGAAACTAGTATCAAAGTAAAGAATATATAGTCAAAATACAGAGATAAGTTGAGTGAGAGGAAACAGCCTGATTAGACCAAACGGGAGTTAAACAGGTTAATACAAAGCAGCCGGCTGGCCGGGCGCCTCGCTCGTGCCGCAGCACGTCGGCGCTGCCCGTCCTCACCAGCCAGCTCAGGACCAGCTGATCTGAAGGAACAAAGATATGCACCACTTACAAACCCGCCTGTGCTCTGTGATTGTTCGTAGAAACAGCATCACCCCAATTTGCAACCTACGTTAATTTCTTGTTTAATATACACGGTGTATTTTTTTTGTAAGAAAACAGAAGTTCAGAATGAAGGGTCTGCATTCAGCTTTCCATTACACATGACTTTACCTTCTATTGGCTATGAATCCTTTATTTGTGAACTGCAAATGATTAGAATTTGGATACACTTCCAAATCTTTTGTCATAGATACTTCACTTCTAAGAGTGTCTGATGTAGCACTCACTAATTACAGAATGATAAAGGGGAGAGTAAGGCTTTCCCTGCTCAGAAATTTGCATTTTTGGTAAAGGTAACAATATATCAGCTTCACTAACACCCTAATAATAGGCATACATTTGATTTTACATCACCATCCTTCTAAAGAAAAGAGACTTAAAGATGTGTGCAATTGGTTTTTGCTCACAGAACTCATCTTGCTACGATGAACACTATGCATTACATATAAACGTATCTGGAAATCCGTGTGACAGGTTCGACTAGCAGCTGCTGGTTCTGCCGTGCTCCTGTGCCCTGTTCTGCACGCCCAGGGGTGTAAAGCAAAGCCCCCCCGCCGCGTCGCTGCGGGCTGGCGGCACGAGCGCCGCGCTCGTCCCGCGGGGCGGACGGGAAGCACCGGGTGCTGCCCAGCGGACAGGGCCGCTGCGCGCGTCGCAGAGCACCACGACTCCTTCCGTTTGAGATGCGATCAGTCATCTACTGGTAAATGTCCAAGGTGTGCAATAATAAGGCAGATTTCTAGTTACACCACCTCCTAAGATCCTCATTGTTTGGTCAAACAAACAAGGTGCTTTAAACCAGCCGAGTAATGGGATACAAACAAGTGCCAGAATGACGGAAAACTGCTAAAATGGGAACTGCCCTTTCTACCACAATGAGAAATAAAGAACTTTTGTATCTGGTGTTTGGAAAGTTTTTAACAGCTGATATTCAATATCAGCTGGTTCCTGAAGTGTTGCCAAGATACCAGGTGCCTGGTACTGGCCATTTCCAACGTTATTTAAATATTCACATCATGCAATAAGCAGTTCCGCACACTGCAATGTAATGGAAAATACTTCCTCAACTGAATCAGAACTGAGACCCAAAGCAGAACCAGTAAATAAATATCTCGCATATAGGTCAAACTATATTCTTCAAACAAAACCTTACACCTTATCAAAGAAGTCGGAAAGTACTAACAAAAATTATATGCTTTCTGCTATAATACTGTTAAATTTCCATGGCTGAGAATTTTTTCTGCCTTTTTAAATTAGTTGACAAAGTAGAAATTCAAACACAGAAATAAAATGCATATATATGAGAGCACTGGCTCAGCGAGATATCAAATATACAGCATTCTAGTGTCAAAAGTACAGGCAGAAATGTCCAAGATTTCTTGGTGAAAAAGGGGCATTTGAGGAGTAAAAATTCTACTTAACAATCACTCACATTTTAACAGTGCATTAATTGTAACAAAAGCTGGATGATAAGTGAGCAACAGAGTCATAACGTTCAGTGTTCACAGCAGAACTTTACCCCGCTCGCTCAGACGAGGCTGGGAGGCGCGTGGCCGCGGCCGTGTCGCTCTGCCGGGCTCTGCGGCGGCCAGGCCGCGGCGGGCCGGCCCAGAGGTCAGTCCTGCCATCCTGCTCCAGCTATTCTTTCGCCTCTAGGAAAAGGGTTTCTTGAGGATACAGTTTTACCTCCAGTAATGATTTGTTTGGATCCAGCTGGGTCACCTGCAAAGACAAGAACAAGCGGATATGGTAAGCGGCCCGTCGGGGACTGCCTGTCTTCGCAGGGCAGATGTTCAGCGGGGGAGGTCTGAGCCCCTCTGCCACTGTAACTGAGGCTGTGAGTATGAATTCCCAAGCTGTGCACTAAGAAATAGATACTGTGTGTCATTATTATTTTGTAATAACGATAAACAGAATAATAATAAACAGAATCCACAACATGAATTCCAGGAAGGCCTGGTTTTTTACCATAAACCAATGCCTGAATATAGCCATTTTTGTGCAAGTTAAGATCTTTTGAAGGATTACGAGAACACACGAGTGGAGGTGAAAGGAAACCTGTAGTCCCAGGTAAGTTTCCTAAAATTCCAATCGAACTGATGGTGCGAGCAGCACCAACCCAACATGGTTCCCCCACTGAAACGTGACACGTTTACTTCTTTTCCTGGTAATTCTGTTTTAGTTCATTGTGCTGTGTGAGCACACTCGTTATCAGAAGTTTGCTTGTGAATAACGTATTATTAGCCTTTTGCTATATAAATGCAAATGCGCACCAATAAACATTTTTCCAAAGTAAGATTTGGTTTATATATGATTGCATAAAGCCACTATTTTCTACAATTATTTTTGAAAGCACTGTGCCAAGCACACCAAATACGATGAATTATTATGAAACGCTACATGTATTTTTTCTTAAAAACATAACTTACTAATTCTGTTACCAATTAACCAGTATCGCTCCTCTTTCTCTCCCCCCCAACTAAATCAGGCAAACACAATATATTTGTATTGCCATTGTGTTATTGGATAATTACAGATAATTATTTAAACAAATATTAAAAGCTTCCTAAATCCATCGGAATCAACGTAATTTCATCTCTCTGACTGCAAGAGAATTTAAAACAAAAACAAACCCCCCAAACAAACAAAAACAATAAAAAACCCCCAAACAGATTATTCTGATTCCCAAAGCAGGAACACATTTTCTGAAACTCCGTGTGCCACGGTGAGGAGAAAATCATTTCTACAGACCAGACTCAATTTCCGATTCCTATTAGCGACAGTCCAATCATGCATCCTCCTCAGGTGCTGCTTCAATTATTGAAACCTTATTATCTCAGAAAGCAAGCCTGTTATGTAAAAATCCAGCCAAAGTAGTGCATTTAAGTTTGTGATTACAGAAGTATGCTAATGAATATCTTAGTGCATCTTCCGATGTTTCGGTATCTGCTCCGATCCGCTGCTGCCCGCGGCACAGAAAGGCAGGCACGCAGGGCTCTCTGCCATCCGCCATCCGCAAACCTTTGGGTGTGTTTTCCCAAAAGAAGAGCTGGGGAGGACAGAACAAGTCTCTTCTACATTTGGGAAAAAATACCTGCAAAGCAAGCCTAGGCAATGAACACGATCCTCCAGACTGCAACCGCAGGGAGAGCGGTGATTCACTTGGGTGTGATTCGAGATGCACATCCCAGCCTAAACTCCAAGGGCTGCAGACTGCAGGTGCGTTAAAAACAGCAACTCGGGCTGTCCCTCCCCACGGCCTCCACGCGGCAGGTGAGGGAGCCGCTCCACGCACGGCAGGTGAGGCAGTGGCAGGTGAGGGAGCCGCTCCACGCGTGGCAGGTGAGGCAGTAGCAGGTGAGGCAGTGGCAGGTGAGGCAGTGGCAGGTGAGGCAGTGGCAGGTGAGGGAGCGGCTCCACGCGCGGCAGGTGAGGCAGTGGCAGGTGAGGCAGTGGCAGGTGAGGGAGCGGCTCCACGCGCGGCAGGTGAGGCAGTGGCAGGTGAGGGAGCCGCTCCATGCGCGGCAGGTGAGGCAGTGGCAGGTGAGGCAGTGTCAGGTGAGGCAGTGTCAGGTGAGGCAGTGGCAGGTGAGGCAGTGGCAGGTGAGGCAGTGGCAGGTGAGGCAGCCGCTCCAGCAGCACGGGCTGCGCCGCCTGCCAGCGCCACCCCAGCGCGGCCCGATCCACGCGGGGCCAGCGCGTCTGCACACGTTCACATCATTACCCAATTAACTAACAATATGGCTCCCGCATCTGTCAACAAACAAAGCTGTTGTTGCTTTGTTTTAGCTCCTTGGCATTTTCTGTTCATATGGGTCGCCATTGTACTTAATTATCACACCATAACCCTTCTGCAGCTTCTACTTTGTTATTTGTGGTTTGCTAATATGTTGTTTACTGCGAAGAACAGAAGCCTTATTAGTGAACATACCTCCTACCAAAATAAATGGTTTCTCTTGTAAACAGATTAAACATGAGACCTAAGATGCTTTACAGCGTACAGTACCCTAAAACAGAATTAGAAACCAAAGAATGATGTATATGAGAGATCAAAGGACCCTGGAAGAGCTGTAGCCAGCAAAAGTGTGCCCAATGTAGTGCTTTAATGAATCTTGTTCACTTAAATAAATCCACGTGGACTAATTCACAATACAAAGTATTGAAATACCTTCATATTTAAATCTGTGTCCCTTGCTTCATTACCATTAGGATAAATTCAGAGTGCGCTGCAGTGCTGCTGGTCCTCAGCTCCGCTGTCACTGCATGGCGCTCATTTCGAAACAGCCCTGCCCCTCAGGTAAGTTACACCGGCCAACCCCCCTACACCTTCATTATTTAAAGATTTTTTTGTGTCGTGTTGGCAGTTACACAGGAAATCATTTAAGCATATCTATCTATATCTATATCTATATCTATATCTATATCTATATCTATATCTATATCTATATCTATATCTATATCTATATCTATATCTATATCTATATCTATATCTAACCTGATTTGATCCTGCTGAACTCCATGAGATTACATAAGCACCCAACGCTTTCTTGATTAAAGCTGCAAAATTCACCAAAATAAGCATTCGGCATGTGCTAAAGGCCTAAACAAATGCTACGAGCACAGTGTTTCTCTCTCTTTTCAGCTCCTGCAGTATCTGACTTTCCAGCAGTCTCATGTATTCTAAGAGCCCGCTCACACATCACAGGGTGATACCAGCCAGCGACGTTAATGTATTTTTAATATATATTTTGTGGTTTTGATAAGGTAAGTACTTTATAATGAAATGTAAACTACAACCCCCTAAGAAGAGGCTCTCCACTGTTCCAAACATATGTGGCGAGCAGAGGCAGAGGGAGGACACCATGTTCAGATGCTGAGGGACTGCAACTCAACCGACAGCAACGTTTCTGACCTTCAAGCTCTCCGAATTCTGCAGAACACCACGTGTGCACCCTCGGGGCTGTCCCGAAGCCAGAGCAATAGAGCCCGGGCACGTCTCACCTGCAGGCAAACAGCTTTCTGTGCAACCCTCGACACGCCTCCCTCCCCCGGGAAGGCTCTTCTAGCAACGCGAGCAGAGGTGCTAACAGGACCTTCTGCCCTGGTGCGAGACCTCGCCACAAAATGGTTCAGTTCTCAAAGAGGTTTAGATTGGTAAACCAGAACATTTCCCCCAGCTATGAACTCATTTCCAGGACCTTAGGCTCTGGTGCAGCAGAGCCAGGACTTCATCTTTGAACACAAAGAGCTTTGGTACATAACTGGTGTTGGTTTGGTGCACAGGAAACTTCCTGTTTTAACAGGTATTTGTTTGAAAGAACCCTGTAGTGATTATTTCAACTGAGCACTAGCTAGCTGGTGTGAAGTGCTTCTGCAGCACTTTGGAGTTTGAATAATTTCAGATGTACAAAACCAAAAGATAGTAAAGTTAACTCCTGCAATTCTCCTGTAAGCATGTAGTAGCTACTTACACTTTATTCTGAATAAATTCCTTGGGTTTGTGATGACCCAATACTAGTTTAAATGACATTTTGATACATTTTTGTAGCAAACTCTTCTTCCTCCTAGAACAATTCCGTGCTACTCCTGCCTGCAGCTCGCTGACCCGCGTGTCCCATCCCGCAGCAGCCGGGCAGCTGGGCTCCCCCAGCTCACAGGTGCGGCTCCTCGCCCGCCCCAGCCGCAGGAAGAGAGAAATACAACTAAACGGCTTAGTGCCCAGGAAGGTCATCTAAAAGTAAAGAATCAAATACACAATTATTATGACACTTACACAAGCAGTAAATATCACACCCTTCACCTTGCTCTCCACCCTAGGCCAGGGATCTGATTCCTGAGCAGCACAGCCTCTATACCACTTACACACGCATGAATACATTTAATGAAGCTAACGGACAAAGACTTCTTTTACTCTCTTTCCTAATCCTCCTAAAGTATAAATGCAATAGAAATCACTTAAAGGCACGCTTGGTACCAGATTTGTTTTACAAAACCTATATTTCCAGAATGACACACAAATACAGTGAATCCTTTCTACCTATGGCTTATATGGATAATATGATCAACTTGAGCAACAAAAGCAGCGTTACTTTACAGAAATATATGCAATTAGGTCTGGTTTAGTTCAATAAACTTGGAGAGAATTTACATCTGAATTGAAGAAAGCTGTCAGAAACAAGGAAAAATATGTCATATTAAAGACTTGTAGTCTCGATTTAAGTGCAAAGTTTTAATCCAGATATGCCATGTTCTGATTATCTTATTCCTCTGCAGAGATTTTCTCAAATGAGTATTTTAGATTAAGCATATTTTAAAATGCATTTACTAAGCAAAGTGAAATATATCACCATCCCTGGAGGGGTTTAAAAGGCGCTTAGACGAGGTTCTTGGGATATGGTTTAGTGCTGGAGTTAGGCTAGGCTAGGTTATGGTTGGACTCGATGACCCTGAGGGTCTCTTCCAACCGAAATGAGTCTATGATATTGATAAAGCAGAACACTGATGTTATATCCTCTACTTCCAGCATGATTTCCGCTTTCTCAGGAAAGCTGTGCAGTGTTCCAGGGTACCCGAGATGCCACCAGTCTCCACGGAGCATAAATTTTCATTGATTTAACATAATTTATATCAGAAAATAATTTACCGCATAGATTTTAATCAGTGAAGTCTTAAAACCGGACTTGCATTACTTGTCTTTTCAGACAGTAAATTAAGACAGTAAGTGTCTTCTCCTCTGTTTTATAAAACACTAAGCATAATGGCAGGACAGTGTAAGTAATAAGGATAAGGCCAAGCCCAGTGTTCCATATTTGTATAGTCAGCCTGGACTATCTGGTGCTCTGTAAAAGTCCAGCCTTATGAATTCATGATTCTACTGAAAGTCTGACGTTTTAAATTGGGAAAAATGTCTCACGTTTGCGGAACAAAGCTTAAAAAACCCACAAACACTAATCATCATTTTCGCACCTAAACTAAATACAATCTCAATCATTAATTATGTTTTAAAATCATCAGATTTCTACCCAAATCTTATGACCTTTTAACAGTGGGTTGTAGAACAAGTATATAAATATATGCCTTCCAACAACAGCTGTTGGGAAACGCTGGTCCAGCCGTTCCACTGGGCAGCTCTGAGGCAGTTCTGTGCTGCTCTTCAGCCCAAGATCAGAAATCCTGGTTAGTGATCAGTACTCCCCAAAAATATGGCCCAAATGCACCCAGTTACTAACATGACTGAATATAACAAATACGCTTTTTCATTTTGGCAAGAGAAGTGAAGACATAAAAGTATCTCAAATTTCTTAGTCTCTCTCAATAAAATGCCTTTGTTGCTGTGGCGCTGAGGAGTGTCACACAAGACGGTGCTGGTGGCGCTGAGGAGTGTCACACAAGACGGTGCTGGTGGCGCTGAGGAGTGTCACACAAGACGGTGCTGGTGGTGCTGAGGAGTGTCACACAAGACGGTGCTGGTGGTGCTGAGGAGTGTCACACAAGACGGTGCTGGTGGCGCTGAGGAGTGTCACACAAGACGGTGCTGGTGGTGCTGAGGAGTGTCACACAAGACGGTGCTGGTGGTGCTGAGGAGTGTCACACAAGACGGTGCTGGTGGCGCTGAGGAGTGTCACACAAGACGGTGCTGGTGGCCACAGCTCCGAGATTTTGAGGGACGAGGAAGGTGCTGCAAAGCTCTCTCACACTTCCTGCTCTCCACCCTTCCTTCCTTCTGGCTTGAAAAATTCCATCTACTTAGGAATTCTTCGTGTGGTTTCGTCGATAAAAGAAGCCGACAGAACACTCTGGAACGCGTCTTTTCCTGAGAAAGGACGGTGGGCAGAAGAGCTCCATCACCTGCACCTTCGCTCAGGAGAGAACAGGTTTCAGGATTGGCATTTACAGAGGAGAGCACTGCACGCTAAGCATCCTTTCTGCTGCGCCGAGGAGCAAAACGGTCCGTCACCGGTGGGCACGGCTGCCAGCGTGCTTATATCAGACTCACAATTATTCCTGTGTTTAATTATTTCAACATGTGCTAGCCACAGAGAAGAAGATCATGTGCCCAGAAATGCTACTATAGCTTTCACCACGGATATTGATGAAGAGCTGAAAGGAAGCAAACAGCCACATCCTCTGGAAGCCTGAAAACATACGAACACAACTTGTGCTCCAAATGAACTGCAAGAACTTCGCTCTGCACACATCCCAAAGGGGGACGGATGTGAACAGTCACTCGCAGGAGAATGAAGCAGGGTTGGACTCACGGCCACTTAATTATAACTGTGTGGAAAAACAATCCAAAAGGATTTTTATCAGGAGTTCAAAGGATTAAGATGTTCAGATATCACAATGATATCTACAGTATAACATTGTGATTGGTATAATAGATAGGTAAATAGAATGAAAGGTGCACCCAAGACCGCTCTGGTGATTTAGTCTGATGTATTACTTATGCAATTACCAAAACAGCAGGAGATCATTAAATTTTCTGGTAACCAGACACAGCATTCTTAGTATCATACTATTACAAAGGCTCTTCAATGTTTTGTCACTACATTTTCTTCCTATGAGGAGAAAGAAACACATAAAATTGACATGAAGAAAAATTTTGGGGTACGAGTACAAAATCTCTTAAGCCCAGTTTAAGCTGGATAGTGCCACATGCAACAGCAAAGCTCTGTGGCTTAACCAGGGCATCTTCTCGTGAACAATAGCGTGCCTCCCCTGAAATAAATGTTGTGTAAAATGGGGCAGAGCTGAATAAAACAACAGTTTTGGTCAGAGGGATGTACTTGGGTGGAATACATTAATCACAGGGTTGGCATTAGTCATTGGCTTAACTAACGAGGATGACAAAGGGAGAGTTCACATACCGCCTGCAGCACCCAGAGCCGGGCTGAACGCTTGCTTACTTTAGTCTTAGGTAAAACAGCTCATCTGACACGCACACCTATTTCCTGAAGTTGGTTCAACAATCCCTGTATCCAAATAGAGTTGTTGTAAGAGATTAGAAACTATACTGACCTATAGAATGTAATTCTATTTCTTTTCAGAATAAGCTTACGTCTGTGTAATGAGGAAGACATTCCTTCTACCTCCTTTCAGTGACCTGATACATGAAGAGCTTTCATCTTTGGATATCCTAGTTATGCAAAGACACTAGGTCTGAAAAGACAGATCAAGTCTTTCTTGGAAGAAAACATTACAAAAAATTTTTCTGTGATACTTACAGAATTTTTGACTACACATCTTGAAATTATATTTCCACAAAGCAAGAAGCAAAATGGCCCCAATATTCTCTAAGGTACTGCCATTGACTTGAGTGGGCAAGAGTATCACCTGCTCCCTTTGCAGGTGCTGACCAAAGGCTGCGATGCTATTGTTTGTGAGCAACACGCCTGTCAACAGCAGCAAGACCTCGGGGCTGCAGACGCTGCGGGCCCTGGCTGCGGTGACGCTGCGGGCCCTGGCTGTGGTGACATTATGGGCCCTGGCTGTGGTGACGCTGCAGGCCCTGGCTGCGGTGACGCTGCGGGCTCTGGCTGTGGTGACACTGCGGGCCCTGGCTGTGGTGACATTATGGGCCCTGGCTGTGGTGACGCTGCGGGCCCTGGCTGTGGTGACGCTGCGGGCTCTGGCTGTGGTGACACTATGGGCCCTGGCTGTGGTGACACTATGGGCCCTGGCCGCGGTGACGCTGCGGGCTCTGGCCGTGGTGACACTGCGGGCTCTGGCCATAGTGACACTGCGGGCTCTGGCTGTGGTGACACTGCGGGCCCTGGCTGTGGTGACACTGCGGGCCCTGGCTGTGGTGACACTATGGGCCCTGGCTGTGGTGACGCTGCGGGCTCTGGCTGTGGTGACACTATGGGCCCTGGCTGCGGTGACGCTGCGGGCTCTGGCTGTGGTGACGCTGCGGGCTCTGGCCGCGGTGACACTATGGGCTCTGGCCGTGGTGACGCTGCGGGCTCTGGCCGCGGTGACACGCGGTCCGTCCCTCCCGCGCTCGGGTGAGCCAGCCCAGCCGTGCTACAGCGCGAGTCATTGGGAAGAAGGATCAGAAGCCACGGCTCTGCAGCGGCACGAACACGCTGGGCTGGTGTGGCCATGCGCTCAGGCAACTTCTCAGTGTCTTAACTAAACTAAACATAGCTGCTTGAATAAATAAAGTAATAACAGATCCTGAAAAGAGAGGAGAGGCAGGGGCAGGTAGTATTGACTTAAGGAAAGCTGTAAATGAAAGAGGAGGGACGTCTACCTTTGCAGGTGGCTGTGGCTTTGTGTAAACTAGATCAGGGCTGATAAAAACATGCCACGATCAGATCTATACTGACCTGAAAAAACTTATGTGGATTAAAACAGATGAGTACTATTTTATGTAGCAGGAAATATAAATACCAGTAACCAAAATGACTGGAAAAATTACATGGATCCCATTAAATTTTCCCTGAACCTACAAAAACATTCTCAAAATTTTTTAACATATCAGAAAAATATTTCATTCATCTGAAAGCCTCCTTTGCCACAAGACATACTCGAGCTACCTTCCTGATTTATGTGAAGTACCTACAAGTGCTGTTGGGTATAACCATGGCACTGCGTGAATCCCTTCTCACGACAACATCCTTCTGCCATCTTTCTGTCAAGGGGATGATCAGGAGAAAGAGTAAAGAGCCACAGATGGTCCTGGACACAGGACTTTCTCATGAACTATTTAAAGAGTTTAAACACCACCTCATGAGCTTAAGAGCAGGTTATTTGAGGGAGGTAGTGGAATGCAGAACAATGCTTACAAAGAATAGCTTCCAGAAGTGATATAAAGACATTGCCAAACTACCTGGCAGCGCGATGTGGGGATGGTGCTCCAGCACGGCGCCCGGGAACACCAGAGGCCAGCTACCCGCGGGTGACCGCGCGCGGCCTGCGCGCAGCTGGCCGCCCCGGGCCTTGCGCTCTGCAGCGTGGTGTGAGAGCACCGGAACGGACGACCACCTCTGCGTCTGCGGGAGTATCTTACTCCTTACTCCCATCTAACAGTAAGAATTATCTGGCCTCAAATTGACTGAAATCCTGATCATGCCTCATTTAAACTGACATGCAATTTGAGTTAAATCTATTTTCTGCCCTTTTCAAGGGAGACAGGTTTTTTGTTTCTGTTTATTTAAACTGCTGTTGAAATTGGTTAATTAAAAGGATTTAAAAAATCTTAATACTCTAAACAGAGCAAACTGGTTCTGAATTATTAAGCAACATTTTAGATGCATTTAAATAACCTTAAGTGACTTAACTGCCACCTGATCCTAAGCCGTGGCTCAGAAAAATAAAATGTGAAATACTGTAGAAGTCTCGGCTTACCAGGGCTTCCAGATACAGTAAATAAAGAGCTTAAGCCTCTAATACCGTGTCTGCAAAAGGCACACTCTCAAATACATAATAACGTTCCACCTTAAGGAGAAATGAGCAGAAGGAATTGCAGATTGCGATTTTGATTTTTTACACAAGAAATGATAAAATTCAGTCTTTCAAAAGCGAGAGCATGCGGGGGCGCTCCCCCCTGGCAGACACCGCGAGGCCTTCCCAGGCGCCTCGCTGCCCCTCAGAGCGCGGCCGAAGCCCAGCGTGGGCAAACGTGTTCTGCGTGTTCCTCCCGTAGTTTCAGAGGACGTGGTGCAATTCAGCCTCTTGCTGGAGCTGCGGTGGAACGCCTGGTCTCCGAGACGCTGAAGAGTTTGAGGGAGATGTCTGCAGGTCTCCAGAGCAGCAGGAATGAGGACCTGATCATGCGGAGGTCTGGGCGCTGGGAAAAGGTGGGTCCTGCAGCCGCAGGCTGGACTGCTGCAGACAGTGTTTGCGAAGAAACAACTGTCTGAGAGAAGGGGACTCGGAAGAAATGCTGAACGAGAAGGCTGACTGAGCATGAGAATATTAGATGTATTTTGAAGATAAGCCAGTTCTTGAAGGAAAAGGAACTATAATTCTAAACGCAGCACATTCATGTAAACGGCGCACACGCTTGCCTCCATAAAGCCTTTGCAGGTGCACTTAAGAATAATGCAAAGAACTTATAACAGATTTTTCGCCCCGAAAGACATGTTTGCCAAATGTTGTCCAAGCTAGAGGCCCGAGTTACCCGCTGGCGCCGCTGACCCGGTGCCGCCCCGCCAGGGACGGCGAGAGGAGGCGCCAACAGCTGATTTCAGTGCTGGGAACAACACAGTCGACAAAGACCCAATAACGAGTCACTGCATGTGCTTAACTGCTTTGGAATGTCACTGCTGCTGCAAAATCTACAAGTCGTGTCTGGAAAAGGTTAATCTGTGTATTTACTCTTGTGTAGAAGTTTGTATTTACAGTAGGGTTATGATACCAACTTTAAGTTAGCTAAGGATATCTGTGTAAGCAACTGGAACACAGAACTAAGAACTAATGAATTTTTATTTACCAAAGAAGCAAAAACGCCTCGACAACATTGTATCAGTGTTGGCTTTTAAAAAGCAGGTAAAAATTCTCTAACAAGTCTATCACAAGAAAATGGTGTTTCGGTTGAAGATAATCCCCTTGTTTTTATAAGACAGAAACACTTGTGGGGGCGTGCGCGCTATTGTAATACAGATTAGGATGGAAGAAAAAATACTAACTGGAGAAGACATGTTTTCATCTTATTGCAGCAAAAACTCCAGCACAGTCATTCTGATATTCCAAACAGATTTATTCCAAAATGTCATATATCGTTTAAATCTAAACAAACATTTCAAATGCTAGTGTTTTCTGGAGGAGCACAAGCATCCCAAGTTCTTGTTGCTCAGATTGCAGTGGATGTTTGTGATACATATCACACAGCAGAAGGGTCTTGGCAGCTTACCAGCGTATTTTTAAGGGACTATACCCCACGAAGCCTGGGGCAATGAGTACATACATTCACTGCACTTCCACGGCATTCATCAATTACTGGTTTTTTAATCTGTCTATGGAGTTGCACGTCCCCAGTGTTCCAAACCTGGGGAACGCGGCAGATGCCGTTGATGGTTCTCAGTGGTTACCAGTCCCCAGGGGATCATTTTTCGTCTGTTGTAGCTCTGGTGGTCACAATGCAAGCGCATTCGTACACAGACACGGAGTCCATCGGGATGAATCACTCATGTGACTCCTCATACACGGCATTATTAGGTTGGAATCACAGGGTCTCTGCTTCCCACGGAACAGACCAATGGCTCTGTGTCCCGCCAGCAAGTTCTCCTGCCTTTGCCTTACTGAAAATACCAGCCTGGCCTCATTTAGTGGTATTTCTTCTTCTCTTTTTCTTTTCTTTTTCTTTTTCTTTTTCTTTTTCTTTTTCTTTTTCTTTTTCTTTTTCTTTTTCTTCTCTTTTCCTTTCCTTTTCTTTTCTTTTCCTTTTCTTTTCTTCTTTTAAAATTTGTTCTCAGATGAGTTGTCTGACCAGTTTTTGAGTTTGTTACAGAGGACTAAAATTAATAATGATGACGAGGTGATTAAGTACAGAAACAGACAGTCTAAAGCGCAAAACAAATGTAAAAAGTTAGAGTACTATAGTTGTAGGGTTTTTTATATCAAATATGTACTGAGACCTTAGTATGTCACAGGTGGGGAGGTATGACTTATAGCGTATTGCAAATCCACAAAAACACTGTTTAGACTGTAAAAGACTGATTTTCTTCTGTCAAGTAAAATGAAGGATCAGTAATCCCGGAAACACAGATGAATTCTAGTTTTGGCTCCACTGGAAATGATACTACATGCTTAAGGATTTAGTTAATCAGTGATTAATAAAATGTCTTAAATTCTGGTTTTCAGTCTGACTAATCAGAATTCTCACTATAAGACAAGGTGGAAGAAAAGCTGTAAGCACCACAATCCTGTTCACAGCGTTATGCCAGAAGTTGGTCAGAGATCACACACACTCTCAAGGTTATATGCCTGCTAAAGACATTATTTTCTTCCCCTTTGGAGCACTTGGTGACCCTCTGGAGTACGTACAAATAAGATGATAAGCAAGAGGTATGTGTTACAAAACAGTATTGTAAACATGCAAGTCAGAGTCTTGATCCTCGTGAACTTCCTCCAGGGGCAGCGACGGGAAGCACAATGGAAAAGCCAAAGTTATGGAGCTCCTTCGATGGAAAATGGCTTAACCACCCACCTGCCCCAGCGAACAGCCCCGGCTGCCCCGGCGCTGCCCCACGCGCCCGCAGCGCCCAGCAGCGCGGGCCCACAGCTGCGGAACTTCGCCTGCGGCGCTCGGCCCTGGACCGTCAGCGCCCGGCTGTGGGGCCCAGGTCAGTGCCGCACAGCTGGGCACACTGACTTCCACCTTTGCCATGACAATGGCTAAATGGAAACAAAGGTCAACTGGTAATAGAGCAGAAAACATACAGGTGTATTTTTAAAGAAATTTCGTAATCAGCACATAAATATCTGTTGATAAATCAACTGAATTTAACTGCCTTTTGCAAACTATTGATTTTTAAAATCAGTTACAGCAAGTACATCATCAGAATTTGGAGGTAGGAGATACAAATGATCATCTACTGTTATTACGTAACAGGTGGATGAATAATTTATTAGAATGTACTGATAAGCTCCTAACTGTGTGCTATAAAACCATCAAAAGCAGCCTGTCATGGACCCAAACAGCATACTAATATCGATGCAGCTTCTTCAAAACAGCACGTGAGCGATGTTGGCTCAGCATATTTGGGCAGTTTTCATTGACTGTGGTCCTCAACTTGTTTGTTCCAGAAACAGAAGATTTTCACACTGTCCCTGGAAACAGATGTCGCAGTGCAGTTGTGTCTGCAACTACAATAGCACTGGGAAGGCAGCGCCCGGCTTGGCAGCGCATTCAGGCACATCTTTTACCCTGCATGCTACAACATACTGCTCATCTAACACACAGGACTAACAGGCAGTGGTATTTATTCCTGAAAGGTACGTGTACTTACATCTCTCCTGGGAAAGGTGCCCAGCAGCTTGTATTCCTCCCAGGGATATCCCTTGGACGCTACGAAATCAAAGACAACCTGCAGCTTGCTGCTGGCCAGGAAACGGCGCTCGAAGAACTCCCCGCTGGGAGTCCGGATGCGCAGCTTGCTGACGGACTCGGTGCTCTCCTCCTTCGGTTCGGGAGGCAGAGACTGCTCGAGAGACAGCCGGATAGCCTGAGGAAGGAAGATCACCAGTTAGGCTGCAACGCCAGCAAAGAGGAAAAGGACGGGGAGCTTTTCTCTTCATTTCTTCTAGAACTTCGAGAGCTGCCAGAGTGCTCCAGAGCCAGAGCTGTGCTTCGTATCTCAATGACAAAATCGGTTTTATTCATTCCTTCATAACGGCCCGCCAGACAACTAATTAAAATAAATCCTTCTTTATAGCACATATTATTAGGTCTACAGTAAATGCACGATGGGGATAAGTAATTTAATCGTTTGGCAGAAAGCCTTGGAAAAAATTTGAATGAGAGAATAATTGTCAAGTGGCCAATTTCTTCCTTAAAGAGTATAAATGAAAAGGCAGTAAAAGTATTTCTTTAAATGCACTTATCAAATCACCTTCCTCTTGCTCACAGTAATTGACCATTTGCAGCGAAGACAAGACCATTAGTGCCAATTGAGAGGAAAATGAAATATATGCAGATTTACAATAGAGTAAAACACCATTGAAAGACATAATTAAAAACTATCATGGAAGTACATGGGATACACAGCATATATGTGACAGTAGGAACAGTCAAAGAAGAAAACTGGGAGGAGAGAAATGGGATCTCTAAGATTTAGAGCAAGCAACTATTATTATGTGCAGGAAGAGGGTTCCAAGCACAGGTATGCACATTTTCTGCGCAACTCGCACAAAATCAGCCCCCAAGCCAGCAACGACGCTGCCCGTGTTCTGCTCACACAGGTTTCACGGGAGGAGCCCAGTCTGTGTTCTGTGTCCTCTGCCCCCGGAGCTACTGCAGCACTAACCCTTTGATCACAAGGGCTTTTAGAAACTGACGCCTGAACGCGAGCGCTGAACGCGAGCACTTGGTTCCCAGCGTGCTGAGCGCCGGCGGCTCCCACGGCCACGCACTGGCACCCAAACATCAGGTCACCCCTGGAAAGTCGCCTTGTGGCCGCACCCCTCACCTGAGGCGGCACCTCAGGAGAACGTCACTGAGCCTGCGGAGGGAGAACTCTTCAGACTGAAGAGGCGGGCAGGGATTCACCCACCTCTTCAAGGACACGTCAAGATTCACAGTTGCTATTTGTGCCTTTGGAAACCCCCCCAAGGTCATTTAATCCCAGAAACGGATGGGGGATGATTACATTGAAGAGAAAGGACTGGCAGAAGCAAGATTATGGAGGCTTTTAAATAGTCTACTTCTCACACACGCACCTCTGATCAAATTATATCTCAGTATAAATATTTATACATAGAACTTGAGTTCATTTTTGCTGATCTACTATGAGATTATATTTTAAATAGATTCTATTTTAATTTTCTCTCTCCGTGCTCAACCACCTGCTTACTATCTTTCTGTTTTGACATTTCCCCACACAGTATAACAACAGATGCTACATTATTTACTGAACCCAATCAATTATATTATAGAAAAATAAACAACAGTAGCTCATTAGAGCTCTTTTCTCTGTGCAAAGAGTGCGTCGCTCCCCAAAGTAACTAGTCTCCCAGGCTTCAACGTAAAATGGCAATTTACAGTGGATGTTCTGTACCAGCAAAGCGAGGCAGAAAACAACGGCGAGATGGATCACGTTAATAACTCCTGGACCTGAACAAGCAATTCCAGTCTGTTGATAAAAAGATGTTCAGTATGTGAATAGCTCAATAGTCAGATTTTAAATATACAAACTGAACATAAAGCCACTTTGGTAAGTAAACACTGTTGCAGAACAATTCAGGATAAGTAATCTGTATACTTGAAAATGGGGAGTGTTAGTAAACATTATTGTTAAAATCCCTTTGATTCTACTAAGCAAACAGATCCTGTTCTTTTCATTGCTGTGGTCCGCGCTAAAACAGGGAAGCCCAGGTATATTTTGTTAACAGGGACCAGTCTCGCAACCTCCGTGTCAGAAACAATCTCCCAAAGGCCGAGGTGTCAGCAAAGGTTCAGCAGCACATACAACCACCGTTTCTACGTGTGCAAAATGACTCAAAAAGCCGAAAAACATCCTTCCTGTTGGAGGCTGAGCTCATTGTCCCACAGTCCGGTTTCATTGCTACTAACCGCACAGAACTATCTTACCCTTGTTCTTCACACCGTTCTCACCGTCGGTTTTGCGCACCGCTCCTGCAGTTGTGCTTTAGCCCCATCCTTGGCTCACCTTAACAGGAGCCAAAAAAGTCGGCAGATGCTCCAGGATAACGAAGACGTGGGCTGCATCCTTCCCAAACCGTGGAATACTGCTGTTTGCACTGAAGCGAGTATTTACACCGCACTACTGTTTAAAGCGTTCTTGAATGCTTAAATGGCTCAGGGTCTTTAATGCAATTATCTTGGTCGAAATATATAAATGCAAATGCATTGCTCATACAGTTTGTTTATTGGGTTTACCTCAGGGAATAATAAATGTGTTCACAGCCAACTTTTTTGCAGTTTTATAATGCAATTTTTCATACATCAGCAAAGCACACAGGACTGAAATGTCAAGTATACATTTAAGTCACGTGTGGGGGAACAAGCAATGCTTGGATTTACCAGGATTCCGGGAGTTTCAAGGACTTTAACTAAGTGGAGAATTGAACGAGAATATCATTCCACATTTCAAATCTCCATAATCCATAGGAGTCAAAGCAAAGAAGTTATATTAAGTTCACCAAAAATATTAGAACCCTGATATTTTGTATAAATGAATGAGTATTTTTAATGTTTATGTTTTATTTATATTTTACAGAATACTGGAACGTATTCAGGAAATACATATTCAACAGGGATGCTGATACAGCTTTGTATTTATTAGCCTACAGTCAAACTCTGATTGTGGTCAAGACATTTGTCTGTCAGTACCACTTTTCAAAGTCCTTTAGAAATACCAGCACATGGTTTCTGTTTTCTTGCCTAAGTCCAGACATAAAGTGTTCATTTAAATGCCTTTTTCCTTGTACGGAAGACTCTACGGAAAACTGTTTAGAAATTTAGAAAGGTACCACACATCCAATTTATAGATTTTTGAATTTCTTCAGATTTTTTAAAATGGTGCTTTGTCTCCCAAACTGAACGTGGCAAACGGTTTGATCGGAATTGCAGGCAGGCTTTGTGCTGCTTCCCGGCAGAAACGAGAGGGCTCCGCGGTACCACAGTTCTAAAAGGAGGGTCTGCAGAACCAGGGCCTGAGGTCCGCAAAGGTTCCGCCACGTCCAGAGCGCACTTCACGGGTCTGCTTTAGCTTGTCTAACATCTGGCTGCAATTCACACCCAACTGATCTAACTGTGACTCACACGATACAACAGAAAAGCTAGGAAACAGTAGATTAAAATTATTTAGCTGCACTATATTTTATGTATATATAGGAAGAAATTTATCATAAAAAAAATGATGTTCACATTAAAAGCATACTTTTAATTAAAGTTGCAATGTCCACAAACTTAATGAATCGAAAAAGCCAGAAAAGGTAAAATATCCCACCTCGCGTTCTTCCTCCTGTTCTTTCCGAATCTGCTCCAAGCGAAACTGCTCTGCCATCTCCCTCTCTTGCGCTTCCCTCTAACAAACACAAACAGCATCACACGCGTGTCCCGCGCTTCCCACAGCGGTGCATTAGATATATAAAGGCAGAGAAACTTCTCAACTTTTCTATAGCAATTAATACAGGAAATAGGATACTTATTAAGTGATGTTTTTTATCACTCCCTTCCCACGCTGATACAGCCACGTCTCCTCCCAGTGACCGTACCCAGTGCCGTTTCACAGCCGCTGCCGTGCCCCCCTCCCAGCAGCACAGACAGAACCCTCGGCGCCAGGGGCTGCCGCCCGTCCCGCGCTCAGCGCACCTTGGCCCTGTCGGCCTCCAGCGATATGCGGTACGCTTCATCCTGCTCTCTTTTCACGTTTTCTCTGGCTTCACGTTCATCCTAAAGAAAAGAAAAAGAAAAAATATCAGAGGAGGAAAACCATCAGCAAACACTGACCAATGTGATGTCTTCATGTTCACCAGCATTCTTTTACTCCAGTGACTTAAAGATATTTGACTGCGTTACTCGGCTAACTACTGCTAGGAGAAATGAGTTCAGAAGCGCCCCAAGGGCGACCTTGGCTTTAAAAATCACGACTTTCCTAAGCCACGCTTGAAGGGCCATGTGCGTTACGGGCTGGCGTGTCCAAGCCCTGGCCCCGGGCTGGCAGAACCAGCCAGCGCAGCCTCCTCCCGTGTCAGACCCGCGGTGGTGCGGTCACGGGAGGGCACGGGCGCGGAGGATCTCTCAGGGATCTCGTCCTGCAGCCGACACTTTGGATGCTCTTGTAACAGGGAAGGACAGAGCGAGGTCTGGAGGACGAGGCTGCATTTTAATTCACTCTCAGCTCAGACTGGCAGCAGCTCATGGCTCGTCCTGTGACAACGGTCTGTTCCCAGGTCTGTCCCTGGTAAAAACACTCTTAGCAGGATCCATCCAGGGTCATGACTATTAAACATCATCCAGAGGCCTCGGTTCACATTGTGCTGAATAATATACAAAGATGGGAAAGTAGCAAGTCCTGCTCTGAAGCGTCTCAAACACACGGATACAGGCAGACAAGACACACGAGGTTATCATGCCAATGTCAAACCAGAAAACCTGGCAAAGTATATTATTAGTGATCACAGCATAAAAAAGAAGGGTGTACTAAAAATACAGGTATGACGAAGTGAAGCATCAACCATACAGGTCTAAGAAGGGGATATCCCCGAAAGCTGGAGTTACTGCACTGGGGGACGTCTGAAAAAGCCAAGTGTACAATCATTAGCTTCATATTTTCTTTCCCCAAAAATAAGACCTACCCCAAAAACAAGCCCTAGTTACGGTTCATTAAAAAGTTGATTTAAACAGTGTCCAGGCAGCTATACATGTAAAAAAGTAAAATTAACTGGCAATAGAACGCAGCAGGACAGATGTGACAGATGTGACAGAATGTGATGACATGACTATATTTGAATAAATGTTGATTTTTTTGTTCAAGAACAAATGTAGATTGTTATTCATGGAAAAATAAGACATCCCCTGAAAATAAGCCCTAACGCATCTTTTGGAGCAACACTTAATATAAGAGCCTGCCGTCCATCTCCTCACAGGGCCCCGGGCACTGTGCCTCCGGAGCCGGCGCCAGCGCCCGCTGCCCGCGCTCCCTCGCACCTGCAGGGCTGCACGGGCACCCGCAGCGACCGGCGGCGCAGCGCCGCGCCACGGCGAACGCGCTCCCGTCGCCCACACGCGCTGAAGTCTGCTACCTGCTGCTTCTGGAAGAGTTACGTTGATCTGCCCATTTACATACAAGGTTCGTTCCACATAACGGCATCGTTTTGCAAAGCGATCCGCTCTCTCCCCAAGACTTCACTATTTGGCAAAATCTCCATTCAAAATGGGAGGAACGTACGTTAAGTGTTATTATCATGTCATGCAAACATGCCAAGGTGCTTCTCAAACAAAACTCTAACATGTTAGTGGTGAAAAATATCTAAAGTAGCATGTGACCAGAAAAGGAAAGGACGAATTGCAGCACAAGGTATACAACCTCCGGCTGGAAAGCAACAAGGTCTTTTTAGAGGAAGCTCTTCTTCCTTATAGAAACAGGACCCAAGATTACTCTACAATCTGTGTGCCCTAAATTTCATTCACAGAGGACAGAGAAACTGTCACTTTGTTTGGCAAAGCTAAGACGTCAGTAGAAGACATTCTTGCAAAATGTAAAAAGGACAATAACCACCGAATAACACATTCCCCTCCAGGCTTCTCTGGACCTTGACAAGCTTTATGTGCTACATTCACGGAATACCTTCAAAAATCAACACAAAGCTGCTAGCAGAAACTGCCCTACATTAATATGCCATGTCTGAGAAGAGGGGCTGTTGAAATAATCAAAAAGCTCTGATTTTTATGTCATCAAAAAATGAGGAAAGCCCCTTGAAGACACAGGTGTTTCCCCAACTCTTCTCATAGATGGGGCGCAACAGTAAAGGAGGTTTTGTACTAGCTATACTGAGGCTTTCCGGAAGCACACCCTACATTTACCTTAGAATGGTGACAAACAAGACTATCTTCCCGAAGCAGCTTCCTAAGGGAGGACAGACACACTTCAGGCACACTGTGGGAGGACAGGCCTTCAAAAACACTACAAATTGTTTTGAGCGTCTGTTCAGCTTTCACGTGTCAGACACCAAATTCACATCCTAACAGAACCCCAAAGGCCACACAAGTGCAGTGATGTCCGAGAGAAAACAGCAAGACCAGGTGCGGCCGTTGCAACTACGGGCTCTTCTTCCCACAAAGATTGCTTGCAATTACCAGACCGTTACTGTAGTTCACCCAAAACCCAACACACGCAAATAAGCCCAAACCAAAACCAACCCTCAGAACGTTTAAAAATTCATAAGAATTGTTAAAAACTCACTCCAAAATGTAGATACTGAACAGAGTTATAAGAAATCGAGTACTGGTGTTTATTTCCAAACTGACTGGAAAAGCCCAGGAAGTCCCTGAAAGTTACTTTTGAGGAGCACAGGATTAATTTACTATGGAGAGATGTTCTGAAGAATTTCTGAAATTGGTTTAATTTACATACTCTGGATGATACCTGCGAAAAATACCGATGCTATAGATTCTACCAGAATCTAAACATGAACTCCAGGCATTTAAAAAACCAGATATTCCTTTCCTCCCTATTCATCACAGTTATAACCGTCCGAAAAGCGGATTATGAAGAAGATGTCAGGAATGTGAAGAATGACTCTGCATGATTGCCTGGCCCGCACAGAAATACGTGAGCCACATCTAGAAGGAAATGACAACGCCGCCGAGCGTTACACCGCGTTGAAACAACCCTGTTCTTACTGAAACAGACCTCAGAGGCAAATCTGCACCCAGACCTCTCGAGGAGCAGCAGACGCACTCCTGACAAACGCCTCTTTGCAGCTGCGTCTGCCTCTCGCTAGTGCGGCTCCCGCTCTGCAGGAGCCGCCTCCTCGCACCTTACCGTGAAAGCACAACACCCTCCGCCTCAGCTACCTCAGACCAATTCTGAACGTTAGACACTGCAGTTCTCCCTGCTGTAACGCAGTCTGTTACTTCAGTCCTCTCCCAGAGAAACCACACAAAGTACGACTCGAGTCTACCAAAAGCAACCAAAGAAAATTCATAATGTTGACATAAAAAGCAGAACTTTCATTGTGCTAGGAAAGGACACATGAAGAAAAAAGAATAGTCGCATGGCTAATAATTAATGTTTTAGAATGTTATCAGTACTATCCATTAACAAAGCCTGCGGCAGTTTCCTGTTACACCCCACACGAACGGCGGCATCGATGGAACTTCACCAAATGCACCTCCACCGGACTTCTGCAAAGCAGGAAGAATTCCCATCGTCCTTCTGCAAGGAACCAAGGTGTGAACCGACCACGGCTTCTCCCACGTCACCTGAAAAGCCTTCACAGCAACGGGGGTCACACCCAGAAGCTCTGCTCCCCCATTCTGACAATGCTACCAGGACATTCATTCCATGGAACGTTGTTATAAAACATCCAAACGAAAACATCAAACCAAACCCACAAAACCAAAATGAACAAGATCCCCAAACAAACAAAAAACCCCGTATTTATCCACAGAGTATAAAACAAACAAAAACCCCCATATTTATCCACAGAATATATCCTTCGGCTATGAGTTTTCTTTTCTACCGTGCACATTACAAAGTCGTAACTAAAACAGTAAATACTTATATTCATGAGATAGTTAGGATGGACCAGATAAAACCTTCTTGAGCAATACCCAGAGCTCCAAGACTAAGAAAAACTTACGGATATGGTTAAGAAGAAATTTAGGGCAACCCTCTCCAGTAATTATTCCCCGAAGTATCTGCTGAAGTCTCCCCTGAAGCACCTCATAGCAGATAGCAGGCGTTCTCGGGTGCGGGAGGATGGAAATGGGGATTCCTGACTGCACTGAGGACAGCGAAAAAATACACTATACATTCTTGTTTTGAATTATTGCTGTTGTTTCTGAAGGTAGGATTTGATGATTTAACTCCAGGAATCCGCTTTGCGCCGATTTGTCTCAGGGAGATGTGCTATACTTTACTCCCTTGCCCTTTGGGATCAGTTTCACTGTGGGTAACACCAGACGAGACAGAACTTGAGCGGACAACCGCGAGCAGCAGACCCTTCTCAGAGCATCGCCGAGCAAACGGCTCTTACAGCAAAGTATTTACAAATGCTGAGTGCTTATCTGACAGCTCATTTCACTGAACCTCTCCTGCCATTAAAAACTGCAAGCGCTCAAGGCTGTTCACGGGAGCGTTAAAGAGAAACACTCCTTTGTCCAAACAAACCAGTGCAAGAAAGACATTCATTTGACTCACTAAGATGACAGACTTGCACATTGTATAACTCAAACATACGTGATGGGGAATATACAGAAGAAAAGGTGTGCGCAGAATGTGTTGGGCAGATGGGAACGATGGAGACAAACAAGTGACCATTTCTGTGGCGCAGAACCTCGGGAAGGCAGGCAGGACCAGGCGGGGGAAGCAGAACAACGCAGAGCCACCACAGCACCCGCCTGTCCACAGCAAACGCTGAGAAGCCAGCCCAGAGACTGGCTTTGGGAACTACCTCAAGTGACCAGAAAACAACCAACCAACCCGCCCACCCCAAACCCCAGACCCTGCAGGCAGCAGTGCTGACAACATCCACCCACCGGCGCTGCAGAGCCGGGAGCGCTGCGGTTACGAAGAGAGACAGAGCAGTCAGTGCCCGCAGCCGTCAACACGTGCAGCTGAAAGGCCACCTGGACTAAAGATATTGTCATTTTCTCTTCTTTCTTTCTTTCCTCTGTCATTCCCTTTCATTTTTCCAAGTTCAAAACAGGCCATAAACTCTGCACGGTGGCGATCTGGTCTGTGAAGTGCACAATGGGAAACCCGTCGTTTGGGCTGCTATCATATTACAATACAAAACTGGAATATCTAATCAAATAAATTTTGATTACTGTAGTTTAGTTATAACTAGTAATAATTAGTCAATGTGCTAATTGGATTTTTTGAGGGCTTATATCACAGTCTTCATTAGATGGCTGTCATCACCATAATGCTTCTGCGCTTTGGAATTTAATGAATTTCATGTATTTATTCTCATAACCTCCTGTAGTGCAAATACTATATACCACGATACACATAACAGTGTTGGACGGAACACAGGTTACCAAAGGCATTCAGATGCCTCATGTCCACTGGTTTGTGTGGGCGCCAGTGCCCGCACAGCCTGCTCAGGGCACCCGCCCGCGGGACAGCGCAGCTGCGGGTCGGGAGGAAGGACAAACGGACCACGGGTTAGGGGAATACGCACCAGCACCCATCCTCTTTAGGCTCCTTTGTGGCTGTGAGATACATCTTTGGAAGAAGAAAGAGAAAAGGTGTTGCAAGCTAAAGCTGTTCAATTATCATATCAATTAAAAAGCAGGAAATCCCTTACGCGCCTGGCAGCGGCAAGGCGGAAAAGGAGGAGGACGTGGTGAGGGAAGGCTTCTCACTGCGAAGTCATGAAAACAACGCTTGGCCGGTAAATCACCACCGAGCCCCGGAGTGCGGGGATGGACACGCAAGCACACTTTCGCAAGCCATGGCAGGGAGAAGAAAGTGAATTTATGTTGCTGGTTTGGAGTTTTTCTTTTGTGCATTTTTAAAATGCCCATCGGGATATTGGTTTGGAAGGCCCTGTGTTTCCTCACGCCGCAGCAGTATCTAGGAAGAAATGTCACCTAAGATCGGAGAGCAAAGATGGTGACTCCGTGGGTCTGCATTTTCCTACAGCTTATCTTCAGAGTCTGCTTACAACAGTTTTTCCAGTTAAAAATTCTTCAGTATGTCTCTTTTACACTAAGGAAAATGGTGTGTCAGCAGACACAGCTTAAAGTGAATCAAAGGTTTTGAAAACCTCCTTATTTTTACAAATACCGGTTGAAGCAACCGTGGGTATTAGGATTCCACCTTGAAGTCTAATCCGAGAGCAGGAGTGCTAGTGTTGTGTAACGGCAAAAATAAACACGACCAGGGACCTACTGTTACTTAAATGTGGACAAGTTGGACCAGCTGTGTAACAGTCAACGGTTCTACAGTAATATATGTTGACAGCAAAAAGAAAAAGAATGCACTACTGAGACCTCATCAAATGAGCCCTGTCATTACGGGGAAACTCCACCCTGTATAAGCCTGTCAAAAAGTGTTACTGTAATCCTTTGAGAAGCCTCTTCCTCGGGCAATAGAGAAAAATGTTCAGGATCAGCCCAGAACAGGTGTGTTGGGCGGCAATGCCAGCATTTAATCACGGATCTCTTCACATTCATCTCACAAAGGAACTAACTCGGATCTATTCGGGCCCATCATGCCACACTGAGATGACTATTCAGCTATCCAATTAAAGTACGCAAGTTAACAGGGTGTTTAAAAATGGATATTGCAGCGCACAAAATATTTAACAAGTATCGCTTGTTTTCTTCAGTCCAGCACCAGGCGCTCGTTCTGAAGAGGAACTATGTGCTCTTGTCGAAGTCAGCCCCTGGAACCGTCCCAGCTCGCACCCTGGCCAGCAGGCGCGGCGGCTGTCTGACTCGGCCCCGGAGCGCCCTCCCTGCTCCTCAGGGGCAGATATTTCCTCTGCAAAAATCCCCAAGCCCACTGCCCGAGCAGCAGCTGAGGTACAAACACCCGCAGCACGGGCCAGAGATGACCTGGTTAGAAAAGGAAAGGTGTCCATTAGATGTAGGAAATCACTGGTGTAGCCGCTACTACACTGTCAGAAAGGGACTGACACTGTTTCTGGGGCAAGAGACTCCCAGGACTGAGTATTCCCCCGGAGCTGCTGGTCTCTGCTGGTGCAGGAAGGTACCAACGCGGCTCTGTGAGCCAGAGGGATGAGGTGCAGGGGGAGCCACCCCTCTCTGTGCGACAGGAGTATTTGTTCTTGTATTTGTCCCATGCATCCTTAGGAAAAGTAAGAGAAAGAGAAGGAAGGAAGAAAAGCAGCTGTAAACCACTATTACTCTGCATTACATGGATCTATTCATTTATCAGAGTAACTCTGCATACACAACTTGAAGCTGGACTCCAGACTCTAGACCCGAGTGACAATGGTGGGACTGTATCTTGGCCAACTGGCCTTGCTGCTGCTGATGCCATCAAACCCACCATATAATTATCCATCGGCCACTTCTTACCAGAAGTGCCACATGAGCACAGCATCAGTACGCTGCCAATCGTACTTTATGCTCGTTACTACAGCAATTTAAGCAGCAAAACCAGACAGAACGACAGCTCAACCACGCATCTACAACGGCCTGTCAACAGTGCGGTTCAAAGAAGGCAGGAGGTTTCCAAAAGGCCATCTGGCCAGCCCAGCGGTGCAGCAACCGGCCCAACAGCCCCCGACTGCCCCAGAGGCCTTGGAGGGCAGGAGAAGAACGGGACGGCAGAGTCACCTCCCTGTGAGAAAGCTGGGGGGGAAACAGGGGCCCGACTGCAAAGCACCATACCTCCAGACAGGTATGTTGGGTACTAGGAGTGCATATATGCATCTCAGTGTTTTTAAGGTACTTTTTTGGAGATTATGTAAGAAAAGCTTAACCAAACACAATATACACATCTAAAAATTAAATCCAATTGCTGGTTAAATGACAGTATTTTAGTGCTTGACATTATAGAAATATGCCCAAATTTGGCTTGATAAAATTTTTACAAGGTTATACCACCAGTAAATGTTACTAATAAATGGGTACAAAAGCACAGGATGTAGCTAACTGTAACATTACGATGAGCTAATGAAGTGACTCACTTCGCTCAGTGAGATGAGTCAGGGATGCCCCTCTGAGCATCCCCACACCCTCACTGACCGCCAGCGACCGGGACCTGACGGTGGGGCCTCAGCGGCCACAGCCAGCGGGGCCCAATGGCCACAGCCAGCGGGCCCCAACGGCCACAGCCAGCGGGCCCCAACGGCCACAGCCAGCGGGCCCCAACGGCCACAGCCAGCGGGGCCCAACAGCCACAGCCAGCGGGGCCCAACGGCCACAGCCAAAGGGGCCCAACGGCCACAGCCAAAGGGGCCCCAACGGCCACAGCCAAAGGGGCCCCAACAGCCACAGCCAGCGGGGGCCCAACAGCCACAGCCAAAGGGGCCCAACAGCCACAGCCAAAGGGGCCCCAACGGCCACAGCCAAAGGGGCCCCAGCGGCCACAGCCAATGGGGCCTGAACGGCCACAGCCAGCGGGGCCCAACAGCCACAGCCAATGGGGCCCCAACGGCCACAGCCAGCGGGCCCCAACGGCCACAGCCAATGGGGCCCAACAGCCACAGCCAGCGGGGCCCAACGGCCACAGCCAATGGGGCCTGAGCGGCCACAGCCAAAGGGGCCCCAACGGCCACAGCCAGCGGGGCCCCAACGGCCACAGCCAAAGGGGCCCCAGCGGCCACAGCCAAAGGGGCCCAAACAGCCACAGCCAAAGGGGCCCCAACAGCCACAGCCAATGAGGCCCAAACAGCCACGGCCAAAGGGGTCCCAATGGCCACAGCCAATGGGACCTGAACGGCCACAGCCAATGGGGCCCCAATGGCCACAGCCAACGGGGCATGAACTGCCACAGCCAACGGGGCCCCAATGGCCACAGCCAATGGGGCCTGAACAGCCACAGCCAACGGGGCCCCAACGGCCACAGCCAACGTCCCAGCGAACACCGGCACCGTTACCTGGCGTGGCCACAGTCTCCCTGCCCGAAACAACCATCAGAGGGCACTGCAAAACATGCTGTGCTAAGCAGAATCGCGCCAGAGCTGTGCTGGAAGCTTTTCGTGTGCATGCAAGTTAAAAATCCAAAGTGGAGAAGTTCAGCTGCACAACATGACTCCTTAATGATTTCATGCTGTTATTTACAGGTGTATCCAGTCCCATTTCTTTCTCACACACTTCTGTTGACAGCAAAACTATATAGATGACTCCCTTTTTAAAACACAAAAGAATGTTCTGCTTATCTTCTTGTGGTTTTATGATGACTTATTGTTGCTATTAAGAAAAGAGTAACAGAAACCGGACTCTGTATCCTGTTTGCTATTGTAATATTCGGGAAAAAATTGTACCAACTGCAATAACACCTTAAGAAAGAAAAGGTGTTGATGTTGGAACATTTGAAGTTGTCAAGTACAAGACTCACAAGAACGCTTCACGTTACGTAGCAAACCACAAATAGACAATTAGTTTTTGCAAGCTAAAGCCCTCTATTGAGTCCAGACTGCCTGTCAAACCCTTCTCTGGAACAGCAATTTCACAAAGCAAGGTTGTTATTCTGTTTTTAAACTTCCTGCTTCAAAGGCAAAAGTGTCTGAGATCACCTTGTTTGGTGTGCTCGTAACAAGCGGAGCCCAGGTGTAAGTAAATATGCTATTTGTGTATAGAACCCATAGCGTCCGGAAATCTGCCTCCAAACTTCACAAAATTTTCCATTAGTTTTCTGAATGTCAAAGTGTGTCAGAGAAAACTCCCGTTGGGGAAGAAACGTCACTGGTGCTCCCAGTGACAGAAAAGCAAAGGAAATGTGAGAAAAGGCTACAGAAGACTTGGGCAAAAGCAGATTTGAGAGGAACATGTAAAAATCAGTCTCCATTCTCCCTGCACGCAGGGTAAGAGGCCAGCGAACGCCCGTGTCACCGCGCGGGGACGCAGCACGGGCCGCCAGCGCCCTCGGGCAGCCAGGGAGCGACCGCAGCGGCGCCACCCGCTCCCAGCTCTGCGGCCTCGAGGCCACCGAGCCTTCTGGTCCGGTAGGCTCTGCCTCCCTCACACCCACACTTTCTCCGTTGCAGACTCACCGGGTTTTGCCTCCCAGGGCTCTCTCACCCGACCGCCGGCTTCTTCCCTCCTGAAGACGGATCCCCCCGCTCCGGACAGTTCCGCCCTCCTGTTCTCCATTCCGCTCCTAGCACTTTCTAGTGCCTTCTCCTGTCGCTTATCTGCTCATATCTCCCTGTCTTTATATGCTCTTACTCCCTTCTGTTTCCTTCCTTTCTATCAGCTTTTATAGTTTCCAGTTCTAAACCCTTCTTGGAACTCATCTGTGATGTGAATTTTACCTTCTTATTAAAGCTTTAAACCCTCCCCCATACCAACACACTCCTCTTAAACGCAATTAAAAATTCAATTATATTGTGCCTCGTATTTTTGTTTTAATCCTCGTATTAGAATTTGTGTTCAGTATTAACAAAATTAAAGTCAATTTCTTTACCAATGAATTACAGGTAGCATAAATAAAGAAGAAAAAATGAACTAGAGATATTGTGCAGATACCGTGCCTGCATGTTATTATAACCATAATCAGTAAATCTCGTACTAATGAGATACAAGATTTAAATGTGAAGAATGTGTTTAGTGAATTATTGTCAATCAATGTCTATACAACAGGATAAGAATAATCTTGAATGGCAACACGCCTATTATTATAAATTCCTCACTAAGTACTTCATTGCTTCAAAATGTCACTCTCAATTTGCAGAGCAACAGATAAACATCTTTCAGCTGCACAGCTCGCTGTGTCTACTTCCACATGACTGCAGCTCTGGTCATCACTTACCCGCTCTGCGGTGCTCTCAGTGGTGATCCAGGACTGGCATCACTCTGCTTAACGCTGCTTTTCAACCCCCTGTTAAGAGGTATCACCCTAATTCTGTTTTCTACCTATGACTTGAAACTGGTCATGGGGAAAGAAATGTGCTTGTTGTTTCCTTGTATGAGTGTAAGTTCTATAATACCACTGCAAAGGTAAACAGTTACTCATGACTAATACTCACAAAAAGGAAACAAACTGAAAATGACAGTAAACCAATAAGGAGCAGTTTTTTGAGAGACCCAAATAAATATACAAAGGAGACTTAATGTGTTTGATCTCTGATGCTAGAAAAGCCACTCAAACACATCACAGCCAGCTCCACTGGCTGGTTCCGCATGGCGGGGCACCTGCAGAACCGCTCGGGGCTCACCTCGTCCTTGATGTCCTCCTGCTGCTGGGCGCTGAAGATCTCCATCGCCGCCATCAGCCGCATCATCAGCTCATCCACCGTCGTGTTACCTAGCAACACAGGAAGACAGCTGAACCCCGGATCATTAAACTTACCAAACAACAAAGAAGTCAGTTTAGAATTAATCCGTAAGAAATAGGCAGAGTTTAAAAAAAAAAAGACAGAGTAGAAAATACAAGTATCTCCAGAGAATGCTTTCAGTTTGCCTTTGTGTTGAAGATTCAGTATTATTTTTACAAACAAATGTTGATCATAGGCTGAAGCTTTAGGTAGATCAAATCTGAACAAATGCTTTTGTGCCTGCATGGAACAACTCCATGTTTTCTTGTAGTCACTGATGTTAGAGGAAAGGCTTATAAACCTGACATGACACTGACCTTACAGCTTCGGAACTCCCAAGTATAGCGAGCGAGACTGAAGCAGCTGCTTAGGCAGCCAACAAAAGCCAGGACGCTGGCACCAGCATCCAAGCCGCTTGGTTTAAAAAACGGAAGAACCAAACTACAGTGATTTGCACGTGCGCACATGCATCTTTATTCAGGTGTAACTAGCAGGAAAATTTCCAGTAGTATAAGATATTGTCTAGAGTGTATTTGCCTCTGATAAAACTTTGACCATGAGACACGGCCAAACATCTGCCAGCCCAACCAGCCTCCAGACCCAGCAGAACAATTCCAGCAAGAGCCACATTTACACTGGCGATGCTGGTCAAACTTGTGAAAGGAGTCAACTAACCAGGAGCCACAGCACCACCAAAGAAAACAAGACCGTCCCCATAACTTCCAACCCCAGGAACAACCGGAAATCGAGAGCAAACTTCAGACAGTCTGCATTTCAATAAACGCCAGGGGGACGTGAGTTTCTGTGTCGTTGTATCTCCTCTGCAAACACGCCGTGTCACCCGGCCCTCAGAGCCTCCCATTGCTCCCTTGCCCGCGCTGGCCACCTCCGCAGGAACACGCCACGCCACGCCACGCCACGCCACGCCACGCCACGCCACGCCACGCCACGCCACGCCACGCCACGCCACGCCACGCCACGCCACGCCACGCCACGCCACGCCACGCCACGCCACGCCACGCCACGCGCGACTTCGGGGACGGCCGCCCGTGTGAGGGCACCTTGCTAAAAGATGCCCGTGTCCCAGTCCATGGGAAAATAACAAGCACAGCACATTTAGCTACATTTCAGCAAGGCTGCAACAGATGAGCAGTTTAGTTTAGTTCAAAAGACTGCCTGCAGAAAGCTTGAAAAATCATTACACCTTAAGGAATGCAATGAAATAATATGGATTATTTTGTAATATAAAGCCGCATGATGACTTTGAGTCACCAAGTTGCTAACACAGTAAAGGAATCCGAGCCAGGAAGCAGCGCTGACTGCGGGGCATAGCACAGGTGCCTCAATTACCCACATGCTGAACTCCGCTGCACCTACAAAACCAACAGATTTACTTCTACGGTCATTTGTATGAAATAAGTTTCCTAAGTCACAGAAGTTCCATAAATCAGCGATGAGCTGCACCTTGCACTAAGGAGACAAAACCCACACAAAATTCACATTTTGGCCACAGGAAGAAGCACTCAGATTCCTCAGGAAAATAATCAATCCCATATGCAGAAAGAAACAACAACGCTGTCTGCAAACGGCAGTATTTCCTGAGGCTGGAGCTCCTCAGGAAAATAAGGAGATTCGAATCAAGATTGCTAGATAGAAGCAATAAATAAATGAGGACAGTGCCACGAAGCAGACTCGTGGAGAAAGCAGAAGAGAGGCAGCTGTCCGTGGCTGCCGCTCAGTCTGAAGGGCTACAGGAGCCAGCAGCCGAGGGGCATCGCCGCACCGCTCGCACCCTGCTGCCAGCGCAGCCAGCACGGCTGCTCACCGAGCCACCGCGCCTCGGCCACGTGAGCTTGCGTTCGCAACTTAAATCTGATCCAGTCTGGCTCTCAACACGGCAGGCAGGTCTGAGAAAGCAGCTCAGGTTCAAACAGCAGCACACTACGCGCAACAGGCAACATCAGCACGCTACGCGCAACAGGCAGTATCAGCACACTACACGCAACAGGCAGTATCAGCACACTACACGCAACAGGCAGTATCAGCACGCTACGCGCAACAGGCAGTATCAGCACGCTACGCGCAACAGGCAGTATCAGCACGCTACGCGCAACAGGCAGTATCAGCACACTACACGCAACAGGCAGTATCAGCACGCTACGCGCAACAGGCAACATCAGCACACTACACGCAACAGGCAGTATCAGCACGCTACGCGCAACAGGCAACATCAGCACGCTACGCGCAACAGGCAACATCAGCACACTACGCGCAACAGGCAACATCAGCACGCTACGCGCAACAGGCAACATCAGCACGCTACGCGCAACAGGCAGTATCAGCACGCTACGCGCAACAGGCAACATCAGCACGCTACGCGCAACAGGCAGTATCAGCACACTACACGCAACAGGCAGTATCAGCACACTACACGCAACAGGCAGTATCAGCACACTACACGCAACAGGCAGTATCAGCACACTACACGCAACAGGCAGTATCAGCACGCTACGCGCAACAGGCAGTATCAGCACGCTACGCGCAACAGGCAGTATCAGCACGCTACGCGCAACAGGCAACATCAGCACGCTACGCGCAACAGGCAACATCAGCACGCTACGCGCAACAGGCAACATCAGCACGCTACGCGCAACAGGCAACATCAGCACGCTACGCGCAACAGGCAACATCAGCACGCTACGCGCAACAGGCAGTATCAGCACACTACGCGCAACAGGCGACATCAGCACACTACGCGCAACAGGCGACATCAGCACACTACGCGCAACAGGCGACACCAGCACACTACGCGCAACAGGCAACATCAGCACACTACGCGCAACAGGCAACATCAGCACACTACGCGCAACAGGCAACATCAGCACACTACGTGCAACAGGCGACACCAGCACACTACGCGCAACAGGAGCCACATGCAGAACTAAGTGCATTCCAGCACTACACAAAACGTGCAGCCAAAATCCTTCGGAAATCAGCAATTTACATGGCTATAAACTTGTAAAACTAAGTGTAGCTCCTTATTCAGATTTGGCTTCTACTCTAAAAAACCTGAAAACTTAAATGATGATTCTACTACAGTCATGGCAACTTCAGTCTCTAATACCATGTTAATTAAGACATCTATGAATAGTGGCTATCAATATCATGGCAATAAAGTTTCTGTCGTGAAAGAAATTAATATTCTGAACATCTTAAAAAAGAAACAGTTAGCAAAGACGTCTTCTGACAGCTTCAATACTCACATAAGAAGTACGTTTACTATAAATTGACAACTGTACCTTGGATTACATTCAGTACTTCATTAGATGATCGTTTTCCCATAATAATAAGGAAAAGTGGAAACTGGTCTGTCTTCTGAGTTCGGACTGTTTGAGCCACCACACTCCCGAAGTGCCTGGTGCACATGGTCAGGAACCTGTCCAGGGGAGAGGGTTGACACGTTAATGCTGGAGAGCTGCTCTGAAGGGAGGCTACAAATGAAGTTGAGTTCAGTAGTTTAACCGCGCGTTAGCTACTATTTAGCATCTAGGCTTCTGCACGACATTCCAGAGCTCGTTCTCCCTTTTCCTGATTAAATTAGGAGAGTATTTACAAACATGCCAGATTCCAGATTGCCTGAATTAAGACAACTGATAACTGCTTGAGACAGTGATTTCTTCGATGAAGAATTTCAGTTCAGTTGTCACTCAAAACTATCCCCCTAAATAATCCCGCTAAATCAGTCGCTAAAAACTTCTAAAGAGAAACTGGGCAGAGCCATGATCTGCTGAACATAAAAATTGTATCGTTTCATACAAGAGCACAATTTGGCAACGACAGCCCAGGCCGCTGTGTTGGGCGGAACCAAAGCGCGGCACTGGGGACCGCGTGTCCCCGCGCGGCCGCGCCCGCCGGCGCGCACCGAGCAGCGCGGCCTGCAAACAGCACTCCTAAGCTTTTGACCAAAAAGCTCTGGCTATTAGCATACAGAAGTCCAGCATTAGTATTCTCACCACGATCCTGAATAAATGAAAAAACTGATAAAGCTTTTCTCTTCCATTAGAGGACTGTTTGAAATTAGCATTTCTTTCAAGAGAAAAGGGTAGCTTATGATATGTTTTCAGATCTGATGGTAAAAAGTAAATGTCATAATAATAATGAATTATGAAAGACCAAATGCAAATATAGAATGCTTTAATAAGATCCAATTTAATAAAGTCTGTAAAAATAATGGACTTTTAATAACACGGGTCACAAAAGGCAAAACAGTGGAAATTCTGAGGACTAGCCACTGGTACAGGCTTATTAATTCTTAATTATGTCCATGAAAGGCAACTTAAATCGTGTGTTTTCTCATGCCTTGTGATAATGTTTTAGGTAACAACTGCTCTGAAATGTATGCTCTGGCTGATGGGCAAAG
Source organism: Columba livia (assembly GCF_036013475.1). Lineage (NCBI taxonomy): Eukaryota > Metazoa > Chordata > Aves > Columbiformes > Columbidae > Columba > Columba livia. The sequence goes on along the minus strand of NC_088609.1, from coordinate 586,542 downwards.
TCCTGTCGTCACATGCATCAGAAGCCAAATGTATCTGGAAAGACAAACTGCATTAAAATGTCAAGTGCTCCAAGTAATTTCTTCTCAAAGATACTGAAAAGATTCAAAATTGTAATTTTTTTAATCAATATATATATATTGCATCTAACGAAATGGCTAAAAATTGGCGATCTGATGAGTACATCACTGGGCTTGTTGGAGGCACCTGAAGTATAAAACCCCCTCAGAGTCCCTCTGTGGGATAACTGTGGCCACAGCTGGACGGAAGGCAATGCACGGGTATTTCAAAGACAGTATTTCAAAGCCACAAATGGTGCTGGCAAATACCTTTCCTCGTCACACAAGGAAACTATCACACAAAAAGACAACGTCAAACACGCCAAGTAGAGACTGCTATTTGGAAACAGCCACATCGAGAAACACCATCTGCTAAAAGAAAGTGTCCAGAAAGTCTGGACATATAAACTCTAAAGCTAAATAATGTTTTTCATGTTCACGTTCCGAGGGGGAATACGTAGGTGTAATCCTGGCCTCACAGAAGTCAACGCTGATCTTCCACAGCAAAATCGCTTCTGTGAGTTCAAGGTCTCCCTTTGCTCTGTGTTCTGGTTGTTAATCAATTCTGTATTTAGCCGGCCCATAACTCAGGCTCAAGATCCGTTCTCGTGGACAGGGATTTTGATTGCAGAGAACTCTCAGTGAAGTAGGTATTTCAGTACGTTAAAAGATCTCTCACATAACTGTTTTCCAGGAGATGAATTTTCATACATGGAGCTTCTGGCGCCAACATAGAGCCCAACGGTGACAGCTCGGGGTCCCTACAGCCAGGGCTGGGAACAGGGTTCAGCTCCCTGGCTTCGGAAGATGTGCCGGGCTGTTGTGCGGCGACACGTGTTCCTGTTGAGGAACAGCAGAACAGACGCCAACAGCTCCCATCATGCTGTTGGTGTTTGGTTGTTGTTGCTGTTGTTGCTTGGTTTTGGTTTTGTTTGTTTGTTTTTGTTGGTTGGTTGTTTTTTCCCTTGGGGCCACTTGCTAAAGCCGCGGGCGCCGTCCACCTGCTCTCCCTTCCCAGCGGGAGCGGCCAGCGCACTCACGTACCACTCACAAGGGCACCTCGTGCCGATGCCGACCCGAACGCCATGGATTTGCCACCGCTGCCTTTGTCTTTCTTGAGGAGCAGTGAAAACCACCACTCTTTTTCCCAACACTTGCAGCTTCCTTGGCACGTGACGGCGCCGCAGCTGCTGTGAGGATGTTTGTGGTTGTCAATGTGTCTTCGGAGCAGAGCGAATACCCACCAGAAACTCTTCCGCTAGCATGGTCCACCAAAGCAGATCCCACTCTTTGCAACAGCACAAGTCTGTTGAACCGAACCGCAGTAAAGCCCACCCAACGACGGTACGCTGGATGGGAGCGCAGCCACGCTCTATAGTCTCCATAATACAGAGTTTCTGTCTTACACACATTGGCAGGGTCATAAAACAACTGTTGACTCAAACACAAGGGGGAATGAGCAACAGATGGAAGGCACAGTTTAGAAGTGTATAAAGCAGCCTGAATCAAGCGAAGTGGATCCTCTTTAGCATCCACATGCTAAATATCCAGGGATTCAGATGTAAAAAGCATTACTTTATCCAATTCTTCTTCATGCAAGAGCAAAGCCTAAATGAGTGGGTTGTCCCACTCTTCATAAAACATGGAAGGTCTGATTTCATCCTGCAAGCTTCAAACAGATTACGTAAATACTTTATAACCCAGTTTAGTCTAAAACACACCCAGACAAAATAACTGGTTAAAGTGTAAGTACAATATAGCTGGAGCCCTTGCTGAAATGCTGTATGAAAAACAGAGAACACAAGAGGCACTCGCACAGCAGTGCCAGCTCTGGTTACTGCCTGTCACGTCGGAACGGCAGGTAACACACCCTTAGCTACGGCTATTCAGGGCTAGGCAGATTAAACAACAACCTAGATAAGAACAGAGTACCTTGAGTTACTGTACAGATGTCAGTAAAGTGGGAGAAGCTACAAGCACACTGGAGTCAGTAAGAGCATCCAGAGAACCCTGACAAATCAGAAACGTCCTGACAAGTACGATGCAGTTCAGCAAGGTCAGCGAGAGCCAGGCCCAGAAGGACCGCGTGAGGGTCGCAGTTACAAACATCGACAGGAGGACACGCTGGGAGGGAAGGCTGAGGAACCACGGCTGCTCAGGCCAAGGAAATCCCAGGAAAAAGCAGCACCAGTGAAGTCCGAAGAACACAACGGCAGAAAGGAAGACAAAACCTCATTGTCTACTGAGTGGACCCAGATCTAAGTGTCACTGATTGCTGCAAGAGAAACTCCGGTTAAATGTCAGTGTGAACTGCCCCAAGGCACAGACAGCCAAGTACTGGAACTGTGTCTTTGAGAAATGCTGAGAAACCTCGCTCAGAGCCGAGATCAGCCCAGACGACCGTCGGTCAGGAGCGACGCGGGTGCGGCTGAACCTCTGAACCCCATCGTTTGCAGCTCTGAGCCCCCCGGACAGCCAGAACGGTGACACGCAGGGAGGGGAGGGGACAGGCACCCCCAGTCCCGCAGAGCTGTGTCCCCGGCGGGCACCCAGCGGCACCAGATCCATTCACCCCCTTCAGCTGCGTTTTGGTACCAATGAGTCTGACTCTGCCAGCTCAATGATTTCTTCTGACTGTCGACCTGGATGCATCTAGGTTTCTCCGGAGCCCCAGCTCCATCCACATCAGACTTCACGGGCGCAGCTGTGTGGCCCGTACCTATACGGACCTGTCAGCGACTCCCTTCCCCTTGCCCAGCGCAGCCCGCCCGCGTGCACACCCGCTCCGCTGCCTTCACGCCTTGGCGCAGGACACAGGCTTCTACTCCTGCACCCTGTCTGTCCAGCCAGCTCTCTAAGCTGTGCTGTGGTGAGAGTGCAGTGGGACAGAGCTTGCTTTAGGATCCAGTTTTACAGTGGGGACTTCAAATACACGCTCACAAATGTACCAGTTAATTCCTGTGGTTTTAATAGTTTTGGCTTTTTTTCAGATGACCTTAAAGCATTGCTACAGCCATATAAAATGATGCACTGAAAGCCTTAATCACATCAACAGAGAGATCGTTGTCTATTTATAGTTGAATATTACAGAAACATCCAAATGTTACTAATCACGGTCAGATTAAAGTGCATTCTCTGCTGGTTTTACTTTTCCAAATTTGGACATTTTTAGACTACTAAGATGAAATTACCTTGAAGTATATAAATATTCAAAGCAGGGACAGTTTACCTTTTCTGGTGGGTGTATAATAAACAGTTTAACCATCATCCATATACAGGCTGTTTTGTTCTCCATCTAAAGAGACAATCACCTTTTATCCTTTTCCTTTTTTCTTGATTTCAGTGCTATTAGGAAACTATTCACAAGTGCAACCCCGAACAATACCATGCAGTAATTATGACTAGATGACAAAGAGATGTGAACAATTACTGAGCCCATTTTGAAACCCTACACTAATAAAGTCATTAGATGCTGCCCTTGCCATGAGCCTTCTAAAAGCTTCTGAAGTTACAAGAACACACGGCATTGTTCGCTAGGACAATTGCTGCCGGCAGAATGCAAACCTTGGGTTAAACCATGCTGCAAATTGATCTTGACATTCTGTTAAGACCGCCACTAAAATCAAAAGCGAAGGAGAAAAGGAGAAAATGAGCGGGTGGGATGTAATCACGGAACAGAAGGGTTCCCTCCTCACCTTCTTTCCTCTTCTTCCTCAAAACAAGCCATACAGAAAATGGAAACTTGCCTGGCGTTTGAGAACCTTTATTTTTAAAACATTAATTAGACTTCTGACCTGTTTGGATTGACTGGCACTGTATTGCTATTAGAGTAAATTAAATAAAATATCGCAAGATACAATAGATAGGGTTTTCACACTGTTCTGTGAAGCCTGTTAAGGACTTAGCGCCCAGCAGTCTTGCGAACAACCCGCCCAGGAGCTGTGGCCAGTCCCCGGGCCTGAGAGCCGGGCTCCCCGAGCGGGGCTCTGCCGGCCCCGCACCTGCAGCGCGCCGGCGGATCCCACCGGCCGGGCAGCTGCAGTGGTACGGTCAGCTGGTCTCCATCCAGGCATGCAGCATTCGGTGGGTTAGCAGCAAGGGTCAGCAACCCTGAATATGGCTAATTACTTGATGACAGAAATTGCAGGTGAACACAACCTGCTGCTGAGAAGCGCTTTAGTCAATTAACTCTTTCCTAAGCTTAAGCAGAGTGAAAAACTATCATTTGAACATTAAAACTAACAAGTACCTGTCATCAGAGCTGAGAAAGGCTGGCAACGCCCTGAAACAGGCGCCCAAGGGCAACGACATCAACAGCCAAAAAGCTGCCACAGGCGTTTGGGTCACTGGTTTATGGTTTTGACATCGCTTTGCTCAGCAAACATTACATACATTGGAAATCTGTATTCATCATCTATGTTTATAAATGTTGTGTGTATAAACACAGAGTATGTGTGCATATGTGGGTCTATCTATGTATATCCTGGATAAAAATATGTTAGCTAATTTATATTAAGGAATTAACAAGAAGTTAGGTCTGTGCTTGTGCACGTGTATGTGACAGTGCCTATGCTCTTGCACTCCCGGTAACCGCCACGCTGGCCCATGCACACAGCATTCCACTTCAGCCCCACCCGAACTGCTCTCCTCGCTCCGTTGCAACGGCTGTTGAGAAACCAGACTGAGAGAAGCCGGCTGAAGAGCGCCAGTGGACAGCAGCGCAGCATTCAAAGCACAGCCCTGCATCAGCGCCAGCCGAGAAACACATTAAAAACTGCATTCTGGGGCTGGTTTTGTTCTGCAATATTTAGAATGAACCACCATTTCGTTAATGACAAGGATGGAAACTACTATTAAAGCTGTTTTTAGAACAGACTGATGTCCATACATGTCAGAGAGGACAGGAAAGAGCAAAAAAGCACCAGAATAACCAAGACTTTTTGACTTACATGAGCAAGTATGTGCATCTGTTTGGAACCACCCATGCTGTGATGCAGTACTGAAAACCTGCCTTTTACTACTGACACTGAGGCATCCGTGCTGAGTGCCGTACGTGGCGTGGGCCTGGTCACCAGCTCAGCCGTAACAGCACGGACGAGCTGCTCTCGGGCCGCAGCAGCACGCCAGGAGCAGCTCCTGCTCTCGTTCCTGTCTTCTCACCATTCAAACAACAAGCTACGTGCGACTGCGTTTGTGGGGATTCAGAACAGGCTCCGAGGCGTTGTGTCACGTAACGAAGGGCAGTAATCAAACAGAGCTATGAGTATTTATTTATGGGAATGCCCGCAGTGCACTGGCACTTTCCAAAGGGAGAAGGAAGCATCAGGCCCCCTCCGAAGAAATCACAGTTTAAGGAGCAGGAGGTGACACTGAACACAAATGAGAACTTATTCTAATCTGAGCCGGCATGCCTTGTTTAGCCCTTACTATTTCTTGACCTCACTGTTAATATGACAGTTTCTTTGTGGCTGTTAACAGAAAGCAAAAAATGTAGGCTTAGAAACCCTATCGTACTGCACAATCGGCGAGTAGGTGCATTGAGAACAGCTATAAAGCCTTAAACAAGCCCTTTATTTTGTGTTTTAAGAAGTGTCATAAGGAGTTAATAGGACACAGCTGTACGGGCTCTTTCTAATAAGCAGCTTCTGTCGCTTTGGTCACCACAGGTGTCTCTGTAACCTGCAAACTCTTATTACTAGTGTATCAAAGTTGTGCTACTTAATAGATTTCTTTAGTAAAACACAACAAAGCAATTACATGGCTGTTGATCGTCAGTCATAAAAAAACCCCTCAAACACAGTTTTTCAAAAGAAACTACACTGCAATTTTTTGTCATTGTAAAAGAAAAGAAACTAGAGCGTTAAATAGAAAAGCAAACAATGGAACAGCAGGCAGCCGGCTGAACTTAGCCACTACAGATGGCTTAGAAATGGTGTTTCCTCCACACCAACTTGTGGGATAAAAGAAAAGGAGGAGGCTCCGCACTGCCATGAATGCAATACCGAGAGGCTTCAGCAGCTTCCCAGTCCCTGCATTTGGTCCCGTGAAAGAACCGAGATGTTTCTTCTTCTCTCTTTTCTTTTGCTAAAAACAATTTCATCTGCTTTCGCAACTGCTTTTTTCCGCAGTCTTTAACTCTTCTCTAGAATAACCTAAAGCGGGACACAGCTGCTATTTGGCCAATGGCAAAATGCAAAGGTCAAGTGAGGAATTCCCGTGAAGCACAAGTGCCACTTGCAAAGTGTGTTAGAAAGAGAGGGTGTTCTGGTCTCCATGCCCACGTTCAGTAAAGAAATATCAACTATAATATACATAGTTAAGAACAGGAATGCATAAATGGTCTACTCTAGCAAGCCACAAGAGAAATAAACATACATATGTACTTTTAATTATTCCAGAATCAATGGAATTGTGTAAAAACGTGGCAACCTCATCCCAGACCAAATGACACTTGCGTCTTTTGTTAAGTTAGAATAACGCTCATTACAGTAATACGCACAAGACATTACCCTGGCAAGTGGTACCTTCTCTGCCAGCAGAGGTGTTGAAATGAGGGCCAAGTTAGCAAACCAGACAGGTCTGATTTCTAAATACAATCATAAAATCATCATTTTCAACAGATTAACTGATAAATAACTATAGGAGAGAGAAATCTTAATATAAATCTAAGAAAAATCTGTTGGCAACCCACAGAATAAGGAGAAGGAGGTGGAATTGACGTTTTCCATCTTTGTACTCACCAGTAAAATGATCGCCTCTTAAGTCACAGGATAGATTTACTAATAAAGTATGTTAACATCTACCAGAATATCTGCACGCTACCAAAGGAACGTACTGTGGGAAACCTGGAGTGCAGAAGAGCTCCTATGAATTACAGGCATCCAATGTTCTGTATAATCTGGTTTTAATACTAATTTATCAAATGAATGCTATTTTTTAACGAGATCTCCATTAACAGCAGTAGTTACTATCCCAAACAGTCCTAATGCAGTTAGAACACAATACCACGGCTCTGCAATGCAAAACCTTGAGGCCGCGTTCCTGGAACTGTGTGCAAAGCAAACTCGGGAAAATAATACAAAAGAAGAAAAAGAAATAATTTCTGCAACTATTTTCCCTACACAGGAGCAAGAAGCCACTTTGCAATGGAAACAAGGAATGTCCAATTCCCAGGGAGCACCAGCCAGTGCAGCTTCGTTTATCAGTTAAGAATGAGCACGGATTTGAATTTAAATCAACGTCAAGCCACCAAACAGTTGCTGCACAGAGGCGACACCGAGATGCAGAACGTCCTTGAGAGAGAAGCTGTTCCAGCCACAGCCCGAAGCGCCTTACCTCGCTCTGTTTGCCTCTTTCGTCATGTCCCATGCCCAGGTGATGAAGTTCTGGCTCAGATAGGAGACAATGGATTCAGCACAGAGCATTTGTGAGCAGAAGACGTTGGTCAGTACACTTTCATCGTGGTGGAGGTAGATAGCGAGAAGCTTTCTCTGAAAAGACATGAGGAAAGACCAATGAAAACCTCCCGAGACTGTCCAGTAATGTACAACTGCCGCAGGCGTGTGCCGGTGCACCCAGCGCTGCTCACCGGGCGCCGAGGACCTGGGTGCGCACGCGGGAGAAACAACAGATTTCCAGGCAAATGGTCGGTTCACCCCTCCAAATCTGTGATGCTTCTAACAATCTTATTTTGGATATGTTATATCCTTAGAACACGAAAAAAGCAACATTTGAATGCAAAATCAAAAACCTTATTAACAACTTTAAAAAGTGAACCTTTTCGTCACGTTTTCTGATAACGATAACATTTGGGACCATTCCCTGAGCAGGGCACGCACCTCATAGCAGAACGGTATCTACGATCCTGAACAAACACGATCATAAGCAACCTTAAAAAAATGATGCTGTGTTCCAATCACACCCATCTGCAGCCAAGATGAAGAAGACACCGAGTGGGTAAGCAGAGCTGCCGGCGGTGCTGGGACAGCCCCCATCCAGCACACGGTCAGTAAGCAGAGCTGCTGGTGGTGCTGAGCACGGGTGCTGGGACAGCCCCCATCCAGCACACGGTCAGTAAGCAGAGCTGCCGGCGGTGCTGAGCACGGGTGCTGGGACAGCCCCCATCCAGTACACGGTCAGTAAGCAGAGCTGCCGGCGGTGCTGAGCAAGGGTGCTGGGGCAGCCCCCATCCAGCACACGGTCAGTAAGCAGAGCTGCCGGCGGTGCTGAGCACGGGTGCTGGGACAGCCCCCGTCCCGCACACGGTCAGTAAGCAGAGCTGCCGGCGGTGCTGAGCACGGGTGCTGGGACAGCCCCCATCCAGCACACGGTCAGTAAGCAGAGCTGCCGGCGGTGCTGAGCACGGGTGCTGGGACAGCCCCCGTCCCGCACACGGGCCTCTCGCGGCTCGGCTCAGCCACCCCGGCACCAGAACCGTCAGGGACCCGGGTGAAGGAGACGGGAGACACGGATCAGATCCCACACGGAGCTGCCAGCTCCGACATATCGCACCGTGGTTAACATGTTAGAACCACTTGGGGCTGAAGATGGTGCTTGCGGCCTCGTGAAAGAAAACAACCTGTGCTGTGTTCTTCTGAACCCCTATCAAGTAACATTTGGGCGGCACCACCAGCACCGTGTGGCTGGGCTGTGTCCCCATGACAATCTCACACCACGCTTTGGAAAGTGTCTGTGTGTACGTAAAGGTACAAAGCAGACTGGAAAACATAAGGAAGCTATGAGCTAGTTAAGGACCTATGCCTGCTACTCAGTGAGTTATAAATACCATTCAGAAAATTACAACTTGCCATTCCTCCATGCCCATATTTATTATTTACCTTATTTTAAAATCCTACTTGAACAGATGTGCTGAGACAGCATGGTGGATGCTACTTTCAGACTCCTATTTAAAGCCATTTCAAATCTCTTCATCAGAAGCCACTCAACACTGTATATATTGATGTGCATTGATATAACAAGGCACAGGATGCAATTCTGAGACAAGCTGTCTTTGTGACAAACCTGCGTGGCTGTCACCTCATATACAGGCTCTGGATAAAACTTAATGACTGTTTATAAAAAGAAGAATACATTTGAACATTAGGCTTTGGGAAAGGGATTAGTAATTTGCATTAATGTTTGTCTAATTTAATTTAAATGTTCTTCAGAACCACGTACACATGTGCCAGGAAGGGCCATTAATAAGCCCAACATGCAGAGATCCATATAAGTGCAGCCAACAATGTTGACTGAAACGAAACTTGAAAATCCAGGGCACTGATGCACAATATCAAGCAATAAAGCAGCATTGCTGTGGTGATATTTAATTTAAAAAGAAGAAAGAGGCAGGGGAAGATCAGGCACTGTCTGTTTTTGAGGATCAGCCATTCTGCATTTCAAAGCGTCGATCCCTGCAATATCCAGGTTACTGTGCTAGAATCTCGACCATTATACAGCAGTTGTAAGAGAGGGAGGGCAAAGATGTGTTTACTCAGTGATTAGGGCCTTAGAATAAGCCCCCAGCTCCTAGAGAGACAGCTCACCACTTATTCATTTGCAGCAATTCACAAAGCCCAGAAAGATTAAACATCCATGCTGAGAAGACAAGCAAATGCAGACGGTGAAAAAGAAATAAAAATTCTTTAAAAACTCTGAGATGACTTCATTATTTTTTCCACAAGGAAACTTTAGGAAAGTGTTTAGTTAGAGAAAAACCCACATTGACCTCTCTAAACCCTTAATCTTTCCTTTGTGGTGGTGCTGCTTTGTGGTAAGCGGATGGCTTTGCTCTCCTCTTTTCAGCGGGAGCGAGAGAAAAGGGCTCTTGAGAAACACTTTTACTTCCAAAGAAACGACCCCATGAAACTGTTAAATACGAGACGCCGTACAACGGGGTGTTTCAAAATACGGACAGTTTTAGGCTTAAAGATTTAGGGACAAATTTTAGTAAACAAAACAGGCACATGCACAATAGATGTTTACACTGAGCTGCTTTACGGGCGAGTGTAACTTTTGTGGCATCGGCAACTCTCACCGTGCAGAGACCAAACTCCGTCACGTACGAAGGACTGTGCTCGTGTCTGACGGGGCATCGAGCGCCGAGGCCGCGCATGGGCTCGCCGCCAGGGCCAGCGCACGCCGGAGCCCAGCGCCGAGAAATGCTTTTGAAGCATCTCAGTGGAAGGCAGGGGCACCTTCCTCCTCGGAAAAGCGCACGATTGCCAAAGGCTCGCGGCTTGGACTTTGTTTTGTGGGGTTTTCTGGTTCTGTGTGTGGGCTGTGGTTTCTGGTTGTTTTCCTCACTAACCCATGGTAGTGCATATTTATAAGCAGGGGGTTGAATTATTTTTTCCCAAAGGCTTTGAAAAATCAGAGTAAACTCTATAATTCTATGATGAGTAATGCTGAGCATGTTTTAGCCAACGCTAATGAAACAGGCTTAGTAAGCTGTTGAAAAGCCCTGACTTCATCAAAGAAGCCAACTGATGCAGCACCAGCCTGTCCCGTGTTGGGTTTCTCAAAAACATAACGACTTGGGGCTGTCTGCTTAGCACAAAATTTTAACCAAGAAAGAAGATTCGATGGGGAAGAAGTTTTGCTGGTGCCTAGGAAGGCAAGGGATACCGAAAAGGTTCTACGTGCGGAAGAGCTGATGGACTTTCCAAGGCCATAGGATTTCAGGAACTGAAGCCAGCCAGAGATGTATTTTCCAAGTATGTGGATGCTGAAGACAGAAGAAATGAGGGAAAGCTGGCACTGAGGGTCTTCGCGAGGCTGAGACTGAACACGATCATGCGGTAACGGGATAGCCAAGCTTGTCAGCCAGCTCCTCGCAACAGGAATAACTTGGATACCTCAGAAGAGCATGAACTGGGAATAAGGGTCAGTGAAACCACAGACCTGAACGGTTACTTTTGAATCTCAGGTTGACAAGTTCAACTAACAATTGAGACAAAAACGTTCACTATCTGCCGTCTGCTAGAGGCAGGAATGGTCTTTCAAACCAGCAGGCTAACGAACCAAGATCCCCGTTATTATTTATTTGACGCCTTTCAGCAACATAACTAGTCTCAAAGAAACACAGTGACACAGAATCCGTACGGACCAGGGTAAGTTGTTCACACAGCTAAACACTCTCCCAAGTAAAGGTACGTTTTATTTTAAGCTTCATTTAGTCTGCTCTCATCATTCAACTATTTGATCCTATTATACTGTTGTCTCTCTGTTTCAATCAATCAAACTTGTAGTAATATTTTACATAATGCAAAGAATATCCAGAAATTAAAACCAAACTCAAATAAGATCTACCAAACATCAGCTCTGAAAGAGAAGGAAATGTAGAGCGTGGCAGACAATTTCTATAAACTTTCATTATTTAAGTACAAAGAGTCCTGAAAAGAGACCCATACCCAGGACCAGCCCTTCAGGTACAAAAGGTGGCGCAGAATAAAGGGTGTGCAGGCACACAATGAGACTACTAAGCTGGTATGTTGTAGTACAAATTTCTAAGCAATAATTATCCATAAGTTCAGAATTAATTTAAGAATCGAAGCACTGAACGGTTAACACACATCAGACAACACTGGAAATAAAATGTAGGTGACTAACATCGGACTTAACAGGAATTTATGTCCTGACGTCTACCACAGTGCAGCTGATTTGCTCTTCCCAGGTCCCTGGAACGACACATCTATACCAGCTATACCTGTCCTCTACCAGACCACGGCCGTCGGTGCTGGGGTTGTTCACGTTCAACGGAACCTGTGAGGCAGGCACCTCTCCGGCAGGGCCGCAGACAGCGCGGCTACAGCCCCTGTCGGCAGCTGGCCCGCGGGTCCCGCGCCCCGGCGGAGGCGGCGAGCAGCACCGCCGCACGGCCGCACAGGGCTCACGAGCGCCTGCGAGAGTGCACTCAGTTCTACCTTCTGCCGGGCAGAACTCTCTTGCCTAGGTATTTGTTTAACCAGTAATCACGTGCTGTCACGCACTGTTCTGGAGCGGGCGCCTTTTCCACCTATACGGCAGACTCGCATTTTGCAGACCCCCTCGTTCATTGGACTTGGGAAGGTACTTCAATATAACGGTCACGGGGAAGAACGAGATGACACAGACTAAAGCAAAAGCGTCCTGTTTGGGTTCAGAACCACCTCTGTCCCGCAGGCGGGCGCAGCCGCCGCATGAGGTGCCGTCTACACTTCAAGTTCCTGTTCCGAGACGAGACTGCAGAGCAGTCAGTGTTGTTTCTATAGAGCACTCCGACAAAACCTTTTCTTTGTATCCTCGGGGAATCTTTTTTTCTGTATTAAGTTCAGCATGAAGTTAATTAGCTGAAACAATAATGAAGGGCAGTTTTCTGTTTGACAGATAAAAATGATCCTACAGAATGCCCTGTATGAAAGAATCTTCTGCTATCACCAGAAAAAACCCACCAAAGCTTTTATTTGAACATGGCAAATCATGGGAGGAACGCTCTTCTAGGCAACCAAGAAATAAAGCACCAATACAAGAGAGGGATGGTGCTGCCGCCTGAAAGACAGAATTCAAGGGGAAGAAAAACATCATTCATTTTGAGCATGCAGGACTAGATATTGAGGTGACAACACCAATCTGTGCTGAGAGAGATGTTTCACACATTTATTAAAAGCCAGTGGACAGCAGGGTTGAGAGAGGAACAGAAAGATAAGAGCGCCTGCAAAGGTAAAGAGAATGTCTTGATTCTTCCCATAATAAAAGAGTAGCAACCACCAATAAAAATGAACAGGCCAACCAGCTCCAATAAAAGAAAATGCTTCAGCATTATCCAAGAAAATAGCCCAGTGAGATTCGAGATCTTGTGTTCACAACAATACCACCCTGAGTTAGGACAAAACTGTTGATGTTTCAGCTGCAAAGAAACCTCCCCCAAACGCCTTGCTTAGAGCTGTCCGCTATGAGATTCCTTCCCTGGTTCTGGTTTAGGTATTTCTATCGGAATGTAGCTACCTGAGCAAGAGTAAGCTTGTTTCTCATAAACTAGTCTAACAAATGCTTGTTTCCAACTGACATTATAAGCAGAAGTAGAATTTCATAAAAGAACAACTTACTTGTTCATTTAATAACCCTCCGTCTCTCTTTCTCTTCCTGACCCAACTAAAACCAACTCATAACGAAGATGTTTTCTGGTGTTGTGTGCACAGCGGGGCTCGGAAATGAACACACCATGTCCTGCGCTGCAGGAGGCACCCGCGGGCTCCATCGCCCAGGCCGCCGGTCGTTAAGGGGAGAGCGCTGCGGCGTGGCCGCCGTGTCTTGTACAAAGATACACAGGTCCTAAAGCAGAGCTCTGTCTGCCCTCACTCCAGCTCTCCTACCTAGAACTGGCACTATCCTGGCAGCAGTTGCTCTAAAAGAGAAAAAGATACCCACCATATATGTTAATCTTCACTATCTAAAGACTGGAAATGAAAACCAACCATAATAGGAGCTAAACAAAACACAGGTAACAGACCCGTTTCTAAACATTTTTATAAGGTACTTCTTTCTCTGACAGCATTTTCCTTAAGCAACTATGAACTACCACCCTTTCCAACACAAGAAAACAAAAACCACCATTCCTTTAAAAGAATCCTAACCCCTAATCTGTGTTCAAAACACTTCTTCTGACACCAGATCATTTCCTTAAAATAACCCCAACTAAGATACTGCTGCAAAAGGCGTCAGGTTGGTATATACTGGGATATTTTGCGGGAAGAATCATGCAGCACACAGACTAAAGCTGTGGGTGGGGTCTCGCCAGACCCGAAGGGCCGAGCGGAGCGGCCGGCGCTGGAGCCGCTGGCGCTGGAGCCACTGGCGCTGGAGCCGCCGGCGCTGGAGCCGCCGCGAAGGCCGAGGCCCGCGCTCGCTGCCGCGCGCTCTGCAGCTCAGCCCGAGCCTTTCATGGGCATGGACTGAGCGTGGCATCGTGAGAAACACTCTATCCAATGGAGTGTTTTACTTAGTGATTAACTATATACCGGCTGATGAAGCTACCCAAATCCTTGGTAATCCCACCGCTCCAATAAACATTTAATGAGTATATAAGTTCAAAAAGCCTAGCGGAGGATTTAAACCTCCAATCTTGTTTTTATTTACTCTTGGAACTCAATTTCTCACTTCAAGTGAAGAATGCTGGTGCCTGAAGCTCATCTGTTGCCCTGGTAAAATTAAGTGCCCCCCACAGTATACATTAGAAGACATGACATGGGGGTTGCAATTTCTCCTAAGCCTTTTTTCTTATACTGACATACATATTGAATTATTTTATGAAACGCAATTGTTGAAATTTAGGATAATGTATCCCTTTTCTCAATGCGAATTCCAGAAGGTGGTACTGAAATCACTTGTCTGTAACAGGAAAAATACAGTCAAACAAATGGTATATATACATTTTCATAGCCTTGTTTTAAATCAGAATGTTCCAATAAAATAATGTCGTTCCACAGGATAGCTGGGAGAAGGGCTTCCAACAATTCAGGCAATAGTGGAGAAAAAAATAAGCCACAAAACCAACGCCTTCCTAAGTCCATCACTTTATCCCGACGAGGATCTGCTCTGACTATGTCAGAAAACAGCAGCAACGCAAGGAGACGTGAACTCCAGATGTGCTGCGCACGTAGTGTATGGCGCACCCAGAGTACGAAAAGCCAGATAACGGTACCACATTAACATCAGATTCACAGGTATAAAAGAGTATCTGTGGAAGGCCCTGAGGGGCTCTGGTCCACTGTCACACTGATGCGCTGTCGGCATTTCCGATGAAATGACACAAAGGGAACCTCCTGATACAAACATTTTTCTTGTTGAATTAATAATTCAATTTGTTTTAAACATGCTCCAAGTTCCAACTTTAGTGAGTTACTATGAATTAATACTTTGCCACTGATTGTTCTGTATCCATTTATATTCTGAATCTACACAAATACATGAAAATATTCACTAAACTTGAAAGCGAGAAAAGCTGTGTGCGTGTTAAATACGTGTAGACTGAAGCTGCACTGCGGACTCACAGCACCGCACGCTCACCGAACAGCCCCGACACAGCACAGCTGCTCCGTCCCGCGCGAACACCTACAGAGCACTCCTCCCTTAAAATTAAACATCTATCGAGACAGCAAAAAGTAAATTTAAACAGCATGAGCTTCTTGTTTGTGTTTCAGCTTTATCTGTGCTTAATTACGCTGGGGTTTGGGTTTCTCCTCAGTGAATTCAAGTCACCAAAACTTAAATAAACGATCCCCGTTCTAGTTTTATTAAAATACTGATTTTAAAACTGCATGGAATAACAGAAACTTGAGACGTCTGGTTGGATGTGCAGAAAGCTAAATAACCAAACCGTAGCACTGGAATTTCCTCGGCAGATAAAGGCTGTACCAAGGAAAAAAGCGCCCTGTATTGCAGAGACCTTTCAATTCAGATTTACAATTTCATTAGCCGTCCTTCAAAGCAGTCACCGCGTGCAACGCCGAGCTGTCGACCACAAGGCCCGCAAACAGCGCTCTGCGGCGCTGGGACGCCGTCACACACCGCTACCGCTGCAGGAGCACAGGAGGAGAGGGAGGAGAGGGAGGAAAAGAAGGAGCAGCGATGGTGACTCCAGTCAAAGTGCAGCCCGAGTGGTCAGAAAGCCCGACTTACCCGCCGTCGTTTCAACAACCACGGTAAGGACCTTAGCCAGCACCTCAATGGCTACAGCTCTTCACCAACAGTAAAACCAAGGTAACTCCAAGACGCAGCTTACCTTACCTTTTTAAACCAAAGATGAAACATGAACAGTGATTTCCATCCCCCCAGATTAGATAATTTTAATGCACACTTACATCTCTAGCTTTCCCATAGAAGGCTTCTTGAAAAGCAGCCTCTAGTGATCCAATAAAATAAACAGGATGGCAGTCACCATATCTGTTTGAGATAAAACTTGCAATTAATTAAAAATGACATGGACAAGTAATTAATATATTCTGTGAAAATAACGTATTGGCTAAACTTTTAGAAAGATTAAGTGCGACACCTCTCCATATTTCCCTTCTGTCCTTTAAAGCCACCCGTTCCCCATCGTTCAAAAGCTTAAAGTAACTTACTACTACCTTAAGGACTTTTAACATAAAAACTTTGTTTACATACACAGACACCTCAAGTTCTATCTCATTTTTCAGTCATAACTTATTTCCTCTCTTTATTATATTCTTAACGGTTAATTGAAGGCTGTTCTTGTATTACACATCCATGCATCTCACATCTATAAATGAACATCTCATCACAGAGCAGGGAATACAGAAGGTACAACCTCTGCACTACGTTAGTTTGCAGCTTCCACCCATTTGACGAAACAAGGCAACTGTTTAACAATGCATGATTTGGCAGCATGAAGTTAAAAACCAGCATTTCTATACTTAGTGAAAGTCGAGATTTATCCAACCACTTCATCAGTGTGAAACTCACATTGCAACTCTCTATATTTTCCAGCATAAGCTTCAGCTTTTCTGTTCCTGTATATCAAATTAGAATTACTATACATAATCAGAATCCTTACCATCCTTCTGGACCCTTACAAAATTAAATAATGATATTAATTAGTGGCAAGAATCTGTCACTCTAACTTGGACTGAGAAATACTTTATTTCAGAAAGAGTTCTAAAAACGTTTAGTTGAAATAAATCAGATTAGGATGCCCAAATATGCAATGATCCGTAAGAACACACGTACGCTGGGTTTCTTTTTGTTCTCCTTACTCACTGCATTGGACTCAGTTTGTAACAAGAGGTGCGCAGCTAACGGCTAAGCTTACCTCGAAGAAAACTCGGCTGTAAATTGTAATAAGGCATCTCCTTCATTTTCAGCATTTTCTGGCACTTCAAAAAATGAAAATTAGAAATTAAATGCAACCTATGGAAACAGATTTTCACATGCAAACTCTCATTGCTTCATGGATCCTTTATGTGGACAGCTTGGTGAAGTGCTCACCAAGAGACCACATACATTTCATGGAAGACTATCGACTAGGAACCTCTAGAGAGACGGGACATTTCCAGGCCCGTTCTCACGGGTACATTCAAGCTTTCCAAACAGTAAAGGCATCTCGTCCGTATAATGTGATCTGTCACTTGTTCAGAGTCAACGCTCTGCACTTACTTAGTATTTTAAAACACAAGGATTGCTTTGAAAGGTCACTCACTATATTGCTACTTACTTTTCTTTCTCCGTGTTTTTTTTTTAAACTTCCTATACATAATGATAAAAAAGTTTTCCATATTATTACATGTATTTGCTTCTAGACAGTAACACTAATGCAAGCCTGAAGTAAATAGAGAGTATACAAGAGCTACATGTAGGAGGTACCTGACTGCTCCTGCTCAACCTTTTTCAAAATTCAAGTGCAAATAATCACTGAGAAACTTGTTTAATAAATGACTAAAAGTATTGATCACCACACGATGCTGAAGCTGAAATCTGGAGAGTTTTCAACACAGGAAAGCAGAAGTCTAGTTATCTACAGGAATGTTTGGTTAGAGATGGTAATTTCTCCGAGTTGAACTATTATTGTTGAACTATAGTTGCTGATTACGTTTGCCGTATCTTCATGTGCTGCATCTGTCGGTCACGGCACTCAAACAGTTCTCGGATCGCACCAACAGGTCCTTTCCCGCCCCACGTTCCGCAGACCCATCGCACTCTGCCCCCACTGCTGCTCTAACTGAATTAACTGAACTAATTAATCTTACTCATTGGCGATTTCCTCAGGGCAGACGATGCTACTCCAAACATTTCTCCATCATCCACTCCAAACTCTGTAGCATCTTCGAAGTCATCTCCATCACTGTCACTGACCATGTGAACGTCGGTGCACTGCTGCATAGAAACAGAACCAAGCTCCGCCATCAGCCTCTACTGCAGACATCCTCTTAGGTGAAACACGAAATACACACATGCTGAAAAATACCTACACATTTCTGGAAAAAACCTTGATACGCTGCATCTTATTTTACTATTTTATGCAACATTATCAGCTTGTTTTTACACATAGGACCTAATTGTTACCAGAAATCTGGCTGGCAGACATATGTGACAAAACACGTAAGGAAATGGCTCAGTATAGCCATAGCTGAGCAAATCTTACCCGACTTCATGCTCTTTCCCATCTAACAGTACTAAAGCTGGTTTAACTGCACAAGAAAGAGGGAGAACAGCCACACGTGTATGAACACTCGTAGACACCCAGGTCCAGCACTGCAGGCTGGGGCGCAGTCCCTGGAACGGTATCTGATCTAGCGCACTGCGACCCCCGACACACAGATTTAGCAGCTGCGGTCGTACCCTGGCACACCAGGCTGCTGAGCGACAGGGGGATTCACTTGGCACACCAATACAAAGGTGAAAACTCGACATCTTTGTGCAGGAAGCCAAGGTCCCATCTGCGCCTCCAGCTTCCATCGTCACACCTTTCGGGTTTCTTGTCTTCTGAAACGCAGAAGAGCTCGCAAAACCTTTGTTTTAGCTGTTCAGTGTTAACCTGTCTCTAAACCGAGTTCTTCGCATGAGCAACTCTTCCAGCTCCACTGGACCTGGGAGTGACGGTGACAGGACACCACAGAAAACTCACGGGAATCGCTGGAAGCGCAACAGCGCGTCTCAGGAACGTGAGATCTCAGCTCCAGCATGTAAGTGACCACCAGAGGAGCAAAGAGCTCCAGACCTGCTGGGTCTCTCCCTACAACAGCCACACATGATGAACTTCACACAAAGCAAGTTTTCTGAATGAAAGAGCCATGAGAAAATTGTACAAGGTGGAAAACCTCATAATTTCGAAAGAATGAGGTAAAGAAGCAGTGACACAGTTATGCTGGCAGATCCCAGAGAAAACAAGTCAGGTTGCTATGTGGTTCGGGTAGGGCTAGAACAGCGGTGCCTCCCCAGCCTCTAAGGGCTAAGGGCACCTCTCCGGGCCTGCACGCTGGCCGTGCCTCACACCTGCACCCGGTCAGCTCAGCCGGGCTGGACAGACGGACGCACATCCTCGCTGTGCAGCGACACACCTTATGGGCTACAGTTGTCTGAATAAACAGCAAGAAAGGTGTGTGGAAGATGGGAAAACTATTATATTAAATTGATTTCGAGGAAGGACAGAGGCATTGGAAATTTTAACTCAGACTATTAATTGCTAGAAACAACAAAGTGAGAAATTACTCTGTTTGCAAACATCTCTTTCTGCTAATACTAAAGATATGTTTCAGCCTTCTGTTTAATTTGAAGTATTTTTCAATGCTTAGCAAATTGTGGCTTGCTTAGTTTATTTCCCCCTTTTCCTTCAATAACTCATTTACCCAGTTCCTTACTTTGTCACAGCTGCACGTTACGGGAATTGCCAACCGATTCCTTCACGATGCAATTCTGCTGACGTCTTTGACAACATAAAGGACGGTGACCATGGCAAAACGAGCTCTCCCTGCTTCCTTCCAGAGCACACTTTTAAAATAAAGATGGTGTTCTCACCTCCTCCGACTGTTCCCTTGTTTGTACAGGTGAAGATCTTCTTCCGACTGTGAGTCGATGGCAAGGAAAAGTCAGTCCCGCCACGGCGAGAGTCATCTACAAACAAAGCAAGCACTGCTTAGTAAAGCCACGCTCTCGGCTGAGGTTTCTAAGGGTGCTTTGAGGTTCAAACCGAAGACTGCACTGCAGACCAAATTAGTTATATAAACATATAGAAAGAAGCCTGGAAAACGAAAACGATTCCTTATGTAAAAATATCCAAAGAAACAACAACGGAGTTTTACAGGCGTGTGTGCAGAGAGTATCAAACAAACTAAATGCAATTGCAAACTCAAAACTGCCTTAAATTGTTACGATCTCCTAAATCAGTACTGAAGTTCAAACCATTATTTGTACGCTATAACTTTTACAGTGATACGCCATGATGAAGGAAATGTAAATTTTTCTTTCCTAATCAATAAGCAAATGTTAAAGTGAAGATGATCGGTACTGATACATACAACTAATTAAAAGCAGTTAAGTCATCTTGAAAAGAGAAAATGATCTTGAAAGAACAATTTCTCTCTAGACACTGTAACAGACACAATCGCAGTGGCTACTTAAAAATGCATTGTCGGACGGACAAATCACCACGTGCCTGCAAACACACGACAGTAATACCTGGAGATCCGAGCCCATATTGCACTTAAAAACGTGCTAATTGATACAAGTAGAAACGGCAATTGTCCGCTCTGCTCAGTCCAGAGCCAACAGCGCACCCCGTGTCCCCAGCACCCCACGCTTGGCTCAGCGCTGTCACGAGGGGGACGACCACGGGAGAACCCTCGGAAGCACTAAGCCCGGCCTGGATAACGCGGGGGCTTAGCGGGCAACACGAGCGGTTCTTACATAAACACAGCCCGCTCACTTTGGCAGTGACAAAGTGCTGTATGCCATACAATTCTCAGTGACGGTGAGAGAGACAGCTCTGGCTGCATGTTTAAAATGTTGTTCCTAACGGTTCCTCTGCAAGAAACACAGAGATTTCCTAGATCCTATCAAAATGATTACTATTGTTGTGGGGCACAGAATGACAGACATTATGTGTTTCAGAAATACAGCATCCTCCTAATTAGCCTGTAAAAACAGTGAGGTAGAATAAATTTCAATCATCCTTAACAAAAAAACGAGAATAAATCATAAACCTTAAATTCCATTTCCTGCTCTGAGCACTGAAAGTACTCTGCTTATTTTTATACGTAATTCAGAATGACTCTCTCGCTTGTCTGCTGGAAGCCAGACGTGTTTGCTGCAGGCCGGAGCAGGCTGATCGAGCGGGCTGGTACCACACGGACCCCAACCTGCCCGCGCCAGCCACCGCATTGCCACGGCAAGGCTGAGCACGGGCTGAGCTGCACTCAAGGCCTGGCTGTCCGCTGAAAGGAAGCCAGTCGTAATACTCTGGCGCAAATGAAATATCAAAGATGACGTGCAGGTCAAGACCAATTACCCACGAAACTCCTGTGACAAACGCATAAGAACTGTATTCACTGCAATAATGCACCCGTTTAATTAGTATTTTTCTAAGCTTTTAATAATAAACAAAACCCAGCTGGTCTAAACCCTGAAACTTTGCTCTGTAGTTACTACAACATATAAAATACTGGTAAAACATAAATGCACACAGACCGCAGTTCCCCATCTAACAGCATCAAAACCCCCGAGAGATGCGTGGCCAGGCTCCCGATATCTTTTACACACACATTACGGGACGAGTGGTAAGACCAACAAGCAGTTATTGCGCTGCCTCAGCGCTTGGCCCAATAGCAGGGTGCTGCAATTCCAATTTGCAGCCCCATATTACAGTGTCAGAGCGTCTCAAAAAGGAGCTGACAGCAGAAGGGTTCGGCATCAGGGCACACTTCATCCCGCTCCCCACACAGCTGCTGGAATGTTGGGTTTGTGCACATTTGTGTGGGAAACCACCCTCCCCTTCGGCTTTTTTGAGAAGGTGTTTTGCCCAGGAAAGGCCGGGACAAACAGGAGCTCTGCCTTCATTTCAAACTCATCTGGCAGCATGCACGCCTCCCTAGGATTAAGGTCTCTTCACTGTAACGTAAAGGAGAGTCCAGAGACGCTCTTGCACCAGATAATCTTTACTCTGGAAATGATAAAAGCATCAGAACTAAGCACAAGATCGCTTTCCTGGCAGCTCGGAGCGGTGCCGTGGGCAGACAACCTCGGCACCGCAGAGCCCGAACACGGGCGAGGTACCGAGGGAGCGCCCGACGTCCCGAGGGAGCGCTCAATGTACCGCCCGATGTCCCGAGGGAGAGCTCAATGTACCGCCCAACGTCCCGAGGGAGAGCTCAATGTACCACCCGATGTCCCGAGGGAGAGCTCAATGTACCGCCCAACGTCCCGAGGGAGAGCTCAATGTACCGCCCGACATCCCGAGGGAGCGCCCGACGTCCCGATGGAGCGCCCGACGTCCCGATGGAGCGCCCGACGTCCCGATGGAGCGCCCGACGCACCGAGGGAGCGCCCGCTGAGGTGCCGCGGCGGCAGAGCGGAGCGGGTGGCAGGCGGCTCCTGCAGAGGCCGTTCCTGCGAACGCTGCAGCGCCTGCTCCGAACGGGGCTGCAGTGCCGTGCGGGCCCGAGTTCCCGGGTCACAGTGGCCTTCCCACGGGAACGGACCTAACTTTTACCTGCTCCAAAACTGAAAACGCAGGTTTGCAGCCTGGATACCTGATTACCCATCTTCTCAACTCATGGACCCATCTGACTAGTTAAAACACACAGAAGTCACTAACCTTCCAGAATGTTTTATTTTTCTGCATGAAAATCCCTGTTATGTGAGTACTATAGCTTGAATCAGACAGCTTCATGTGCACAAGAAGAGACACTGGAAGACATGTATGCAGAACTGTTGGCATCAACAATGAGCTGGATATAGATTATGAAATAAATAGTACTTTAAAGCAAAATTAAATACGGTTAGTCCATTTTTCTAGGCAGTAAACACACACACGTGCAAATCCTTACTCAAAAGGTCTCACAGCTGAAAGGCACGGGAGGTGGAAAGCGAAACAGAGCCAGAAATAGGCAAAATGACTCGCAGAAGTAACTCAAGATGACTACTGAGAAGCCAGATCTCCTGTCCAGCACCGCTGGTGCTTGTTTGAAGTTGTCTCGTGTTTGGCTTCCTATGGCTTTTGAAGGAGAAGGACAACGAAACCTGCCAGTGCCTCAGTCCACGCGCAGCCGCCGAGAGGCGCGCGCGTTCTAACGCACCCATGGCTCCCCACGTTGAACGGGTCCAATTAAACCTCGTACGTGTTCAAACGTGAGGTGGCTGGGTTTAGCATACAAAGCGCGTAAGTTAGCCTTTTGGTTGTTATAATCTAAAGCAGTTAAGAAACACTCGGATCACCTAATCCCGAATATTTCGGGCTAGCATGTCTCATGTCTGCTGCTGTAGCTCTCACAACCAGCCCAAGCCAACACGCTCCACCCAGCGCGGCGCCGCTCCCGTCTGTCCCTCTGGAACGTAGTATCGTTAGAGCACCACATGCAATCAATTCCGGATTTACAATTAACGTTCTGGGTATTGATACTAATGCTGGTGAAAACAGGCAATGCCTTTTTTCCCCTAGTTGAGCAAGAGGGAAGAATGAAGCCCCCGGATTATCCGTCAGTGCTGCAGCGGGACCTGCCGGTGGCGCTGCCGCGTGGACTCCGGCCGACGAACCGCCTCCACAACGGGTAACCGCGGCCGCGCTGCTGCCCGGCACCCGTTGAGAACACTTCACACCTCTGCTGTTATCACTGTACAACCAGGGCACTGCTCAACACGTAAGAGAAGATTATCTCCCGAAAAATATGCCCAAAGTATCAATCCTTACACTGTGAAGCCAAATTTTGGTAGAGATTATACAAACATATGGAAACCCAAGCCCATTTATTTTGCTTTGGAACCAATAGCAGTATGTGAGCAATATTCAGAGTATTATTAAAAGCCACTGTGAATAAAAAGTTATCTAATGAGTTAAGAATCTAAATTCATGCTCAGCTGAAGTAGTCCCTGAAACACAGCTGTTGTACAGAGGTGAATTCCACCACAACCACCAGCTTCTAATCACCTTCAATGACTATTATTGCAGCACATATCAACTCTGAGATCTAACAGACTTCTACTTTCTGCCCACCGTTTAGCACTTTGGCCACAACGAGCTTGTCAGTATTAGCCAGCTACGACTACCTGTCGGAAGCAAAGCTATTAACAAACGTGACAATGTCACCCCAAAATAACATCTATAAACCAGGGGTCATCCGCTGAATAAGAGCTCGTTCTAGAAGCTGCACATTGGGCTGTAGTGCACGTGGAGACTTACAATACACATATATCACACAAGAAATTCTTAATCAGAAATGAATGCTCTGTTGCCTACAGACTGAAACCTAATCCTGGTTTAAATACTCCATGTGACAGCCCTTTCACTGTGCTCAAATGTGAGCTGCTTCGCTTTTGCATTTACTGATTTACTCACTGATACATGGCTAATGTATAAAGAAACAAACACGAGCAAGTACATTTCATAACACGCCGTGCCCAGTGACTCAGAATAACCGCAGACAGGGGTGCCGCGGCACAGGACTCCAGCGGCCTCCACGGCGAAACCTGCACCGCCACGGAAATCCAGCCTTCTTCCTGTTCAAGTAAAGACTACGGTCACTGCTGCCCCTCGCCAGATGAGAGAAGGGGTGAGGACAGAGCGTGAGGAGGGAGCTTTATCCAGCACGCCAGGCTCCGTATTAAACTTACTGTTCCCGTTTGTAATCGCACAAGCTAATTCCCCGAGTGTGACACATGTCAGTGACACCACAGATGTCTGTACGTATGTGTTCTCTTGTAGCTCGGGAAAAATCTGGTCCTTTTTGAAGTCTGAAAAGGAACAAAAAGTTTGAGAAGGAACATTTCTGTCCTAGGTTTTCTACTACACTCTGCACGCACACGGCACTACGAGCTGAGCTTGCACACGAGGCCTGTCGGGGATCAAACGCTGTCACAGCAAGTGCAGCAAGAGCCCCAAGGTGGCAAACAAGGCAGAACAACTAATCGGTTTTCTCCATCTGGTCTGAGTAGCGTGGCTCCTGCCTCTCCGCATCATCACTTACCCTGTATAATTACACATGAAACAACCTATCTTGTTTTCAGTGTACAACCTCACAAACTCAAAGCGATCTGTGATTTAAGAACTCGTGCATGTTCATGTTTAAAAGCAGTGTTTAAAACCTGGAGAGATTCAATGTCTTCTGTGAATTAATGGTTACCTTTTGCTCCGCTCTTTTCTCAAAGCTAGCAAGTATCCTGTTGTTAGTCAAGTTACTGCTATCCGTACAGAAATACATCCTATCTATAAAACAAGTGTTATCACAGCAAGGACAATCAAGTACCCCACTGTAAAATGAAGGAACATCCCAATTTAACAACCTAGACTATTAAATGCTTTTTTTTCCAAATTTACCAAAACACGGGCTTTTTTTGTTCCATGAAACTGATGCCGAGACTTTGAGAGATTTCCTGTACGGCCCGAAGGGCTCTCTCCAGTCTACACTGGTCAACAGTTCTAGTCAAGCTTATCACACAATTAAAGAAACCCCAATCAACCAACTACTCATCTACTGCTCATCTACCGGCACGTAAACCCGCATCCCTCCTTGAGCAACAACAGAAAGCAGATGTAATTCTACAGTCGTCTTGTGACACCAAATAGCATTAGCTGGGAAAAACAGTTCAAGTGTGCTCCAGGTTTGTTTGTTTTATTAAACTATTGTACAAATACTAAAATGAACAGAAGACTTTTATAAACTTGACAGCCCTTGAAATTAACTTCCTCTGGAAAATAACTTCATCTTCATTATGCAAAAAAATAAAGATCTTGACAGGTATTCAATGTTTCATTTTAAACACTAACGGGATGAAAAACTCGCTGGGGCGGAGTGCGTCCAGGTTATACATCAGCACTGCTATTCTAGCTCCTCACAAAGTGTTGCTGAGATAATTGCTGCTGACAGCTTTATTCAAGGTTCACTTCACTTCTGCTCCTCCTTTCCTCTGTTAAGCTGAGCGGGCCCATGGGAAGATCCACCCCTCACACCTGCTCGGGTTCCTCGCGTTACCGAGCCCAGCCCGACACGTCACTTCACATTAGCGCTGTGACAATTACTCACGGCAGCTTTAACGTGGAAAAGTTTCTACGCAGCCACCAGAGCAGCGCCAGAGCGCGTCCCCATACCTGTCAGCACAGCCTGTAGGAAACCCATCCCAGGGACTGCAGCGGCGTTCCCACGGTAGATCTTTGAACTACGATGAAGACGAAAAGCACAAAGGCATGCTGGAGTTCGAATACAGAACCCCAAAGGTAAAAAGGGTCTGACGTGAAAAAAGTGCCTTAAATATTAACAAATCCAAAAAGCGTTGATAAAATCTTTAGATTTGGATCAAGAGATTGCTTTGCTGAGTTCTCCAAAACTCTTCTGCGGTTTATTCTAAAAGCCTTCTGCTGCAGTACAAAGGGTGATCTCCACATGACGCGTGAAGCAGCAGCAGCGTGAAGATGCTCCGGAACCGGCGTGTGGAGGAACGGCAGCCAGGGCAGGACGGGGCGGGAGAGCCCAGGGCCCCGCGGGCCGGGCAGCGCCGGCTCTTGCTCGGGCTGCCGCTCCCACAGCCGCGTTCCCGTCAGTCTACCACTCTTGGTTGCCGGTGAATGAAAGAGAGAACGATCCTGGTCTGCATTAGTTCTCATTTGGTCAAGCCTAGTTAGGCAAGTCAGGAATTACAGCAGAAGGATATTGTAGTACTTCGTGCTGCTTCAAACCGCAAATATATTTAAAGGAAACAAAAAGGAAATAATATTTTCTTGTACAACAGACTCTAATAAGAAAGAAATATCCCTCAGAGACTGAAATAAATACCCGTGATCACTTACAGAGCTCATTCTTCTGGGACAAAAACTGTAAATATTAAAAAGGACAAAAAATCTGCCAAGCCATTTGCAGCTATTTGAAACACAGGGTAACAGAATTAAATCAACGCTGAAAGACCTGGAACACAGTTAAGTATAGACCAGGAGGCTAATTGTGGATCTCGAGTTAATTACTTTCCACTGATACGTGTTCTCAATGGTCTTTCAGATGGGTTTTTCTTGCCCAAGGCAACTGAGCGCGCTGGCTCCAAAGCCATTCATCGCGCTGCTGCCCGGGACCTGCAGCCCTGCAGAGAAAGCTGCGCTTTCACGTCGCGCTGACGTTACCGTGCGCCCACAAAGCAGCAGTAAAGGAGCTTCGTGTTTGCCACAACGTGCGCTCTTTAATTTAGTAACTGCTTTATACTGGTATGCAAATAATGACACATTTCCCAAATTTCCAGTTCCTCGGCAAGGCTTTCGCTAATTACTTAGTGGTTAAAACTTGTGCATGTAAATTGGTTAAGTGGGCTTATTAATAAGTACACCTGTGTGATATCATCTATAAAGCTTATATGCCCGGGAACTGGTCACAACTCAGTGCACGTTGTGAAGGGCCCGGGAACTGAAGACAAACACGCTGTGCTAAGGCTGACGAGGGCCGGGCGCAGAGCACCTGCCGTGCCCACACCTCTCCCAGGCTGCAGAGGCTGCTTTCGGGACAACAAACACCAGGAGCCAAAGCGTCCGCCTGTCCCATGTTGCCAAATGAGGGCCAAGGTACACAAAAGATCTACAGGAAAAAGGCCGAGAATCCCTCTGGTACCCAAAACCACGGGAAAGCAGCAGCGTGAACACATCCAGCATCACACGCTCTGCGGTCCGGTTATGCTATTTCGTGACACTGCTCGCTTACTTCTCATATTCTAATGGCAACCACGAAAAGTTCAGCTGCACTTAACATGGATTTAGACTCATAACAATCGCAGAAGCAATAAACAGAGTTAACCTATTTTCCTATCCTTCCTTTCCTCAAAATTCTTCACAGCGTAAGGGCTGAAAAGTGACTGGGGTACTAACACCATCCTGTTCCATTTGCTGGCTTCTGTGTTGAGACAGTGCATTAGGTTTCTGATATTCTTCAAGTAACTACGTAATTGCCATAGAAGATGGCATAATAGTATTGTTTGTCTGATCACACATCATCTAATCTTTGCTGTTCAGACGATACACAAAACTGTTCAACAGATCTTTAAGGTACGAAAAAACTGAAAGTGAGATAACAAGCAACAGCACAAACCAACAACCAGTTTGACTCATCCAGATCATGTATCGCCCACAGATATTCACAGATACATCTTGGGAACTGCTCTGCATTGACAGACAGCATCAGCCAACGTTGGCACGTTCCTGGTCCACGGTGGGATGCCATTTACTTCCCGCACCGTGCGACGCTCTGGATGGCAAACAGAGGAGCGCCCGGGGCTGCTCCCAGCACGGTATCATTCCTCGGCAGAGCTGGAGCAGCTGTGCTCAACACCGCTTCCAACTGGCGGCTCAGACGCGACGGGCCTCGGCGCTGCCCCGTCCTCCCGGCTACCGCTGCTCCAGGAACCGGACTTGGCAGTGCTAGCTTCCCGAAAACGGCTCTTACTGACTTCTAACCGCGAGCTGCTGAAAAGGATCACTGCTTCATTGCTGCTTGTTTGCCCTGTTTCCTTTACCTGGAATTTATGGAAAGGCCTTTAACTCTTTGCATCGGCAGAATTAAAAGCACCGAGTACATACCCTTCTCAATTAAAGGAAAAAGTTCAAAACTGGAAATAATAAATCATATCAATACAAATCAATACTTTAGTAGTCAACAATGGTAAATGCCTGTGCTGGGGCAGTTACAGTTAAAAATGCATTCATGTAATTCATTTCCTATGACTACATATTGAATGTGCTTGCTTGATGTATAATGGTTTCAAGTGTGACAAGCGAAAGAACAATAACACAACTAATAAAAATTACGCATTTATAAAGGGTCTTTCTAGTCAGAGACCTCTAAGAAGGAGCCAAACTAAAGCATTCCCAGCATTTTAGACTGGATTTCCTCAGCCATCTAACTGAAGCTACTTTTCTTTGACTCTTACAAGAGCTCATCGTTACGTCTCAGGCCTCCCACAGAAGCGGAACAGGCGACTGCGTAAGCCAAGCGCTGTACTGACGGTGCCAGGAGCGCCCGCGGCGCTGCCGCTCTGCCTCTGTGCTCCGACGCGGGGCAGCGGCTGCGTTCAGAGCAGTCCAGTCCGGTGACCGGCACTGAAACAGCTCTGCTCTCGTCTGGCAGAGGAGTTAGCTATCCACAATAAATTGACCAACTAACGTTTTCTTGGTTTCACATTTTACCAGTAGTTTATCGAACTTTAATTAAAAATACCCATCAGAGGAGCAGATTAGCTCCACTCTAAGCGTTTTAAAAGTGAGCTGTGGACTAACTTAACATTATTTAAATACCACTTTTGTTCAAGGAAGCATTTGACACTACTACATCAGGCTCTACGCACTAGAACAAACCCCAAGCGAAGTTCTAGCAACAGTAAACATTCACTCATGTAAAACAGAAGAGGTGCTCTAATTATACACAGCTTTCTTTCACTATTACACGGCAACCCCACTTACCACACACTTACTTAGAGTGAAACTCTATTTACAGAGTCCCCAACACCTTCAATCCGCTGTAATGGATTTTCATAGGTCTTCCAGAGAAGCTCTGCTCTGCTTAGAGTGGAGCTCTGTTCCAAAGGAAACAAGCACCGCCGCGACAGTCCTCCAGGAATAGTGCAATTACCACTTATCAAACAGGTGTCTGCTCTATTCCAGGGAGATTAGCGCTTCCTACTCTGCTCTCTGAGAGCAGAATAAAAGAGGAGCTGCTACTATTAAATGACTGAGGAGAAAAGAAGTCTCTGATAACTGCTGCCACTAGCTTCTCTCAGCAGGGCATGAAGTACATGTAGTCCTGCAAACACCTCAGCACTGAAATGAATATTTCAGTTTCTCCAAGGTTAGAGCTCCTAAATAAGAGCAGTCCTGTCACCTTAATCGGAAGCGTCTCTCTCTGCACCGAGCGCTCCGGAGCCTCAGCCCCTGCCGCCTTGTGCCACCCCGTGTCCCCTGTGCGTGCCAAAGGGTGCTGCCTTGTGCCACCCCGTGTCCCCTGTGCGTGCCAAAGGGTGCCGCCTTGTGCCACCCCGTGTCCCCTGTGCGTGCCAAAGGGTGCCGCCTTGTGCCACCCCGTGTCCCCTGTGCGTGCCAAAGGGTGCCGCCTTGTGCCACCCCGCGTCCCCTGTGCGTGCCAAAGGGTGCTGCCTTGTGCCACCCCGTGTCCCCTGTGCGTGCCAAAGGGTGCTGCCTTGTGCCACCCCGTGTCCCCTGTGCGTGCCAAAGGGTGCCGCCTTGTGCCACCCCGTGTCCCCTGTGTGTGCCAAAGGGTGCTGCCTTGTGCCACCCCACGTCCCCTGTGTGTGTCAAAGGGTGCTGCCTTGTGCCACCCCGTGTCCCCTGTGCGTGCCAAAGGGTGCTGCCTTGTGCCACCCCGTGTCCTCTGTGCGTGCCAAAGGGTGCTGCCTTGTGCCACCCCGTGTCCCCTGTGTGTGCCAATGGGTGCTGCCTTGTGCCACCCCGTGTCCCCTGTGTGTGCCAATGGGTGCTGCCTTGTGCCACCCTGTGTCCCCTGTGTGTGCCAATGGGTGCTGCCTTGTGCCACCCCGCGTCCCCTGTGCGTGCCAATGGGTGCTGCCTTGTGCCACCCCGCGTCCCCTGTGCGTGCCAAAGGGTGCTGCCTTGTGCCACCCCGTGTCCCCTGTGTGTGCCAATGGGTGCTGCCTTGTGCCACCCCGTGTCCCCTGTGTGTGCCAATGGGTGCTGCCTTGTGCCACCCCGCGTCCCCTGTGCGTGCCAAAGGGTGCTGCCTTGTGCCACCCCGTGTCCCCTGTGTGTGCCAAAGGGTGCTGCCTTGTGCCACCCCGCGTCCCCTGTGCGTGCCAAAGGGGCGGCTGGGCTGCTGCAAGCACCGGCGTTCAGAGACGGTGCTTGGTGAGGGCGCAAAGGGATCTCAAAGAAGAAGCTCCAGAAGTGTAGAGGATGAACATTTTTAACAGGGTACAGCTGTAGGTTAAACTCTGGCTGAGTGCAATTTGATCAGAAAAGGTGATTTTTTAGCACATTTTCAAAGCCAGCTTGTTGAGCGAGAGCTATCTCAGGAACAGACCTCTAAAAAAGTGAGCAGAAACACTCTCCTATGAAATCCAGGACACAGCTTTCTACGCACAAGGTGCTATACATTGCACAAGGTATCTCTGGTCTGGAGGGAAGGCCCGCGGAGCAGCAGGCACGGGGCAGTCAGAGGTGAACAGCCCGCACACCGGCAGACGGGACGAGCGGCTCCTCGGGCTCAGCCGGTACCGTGCGGCGGCCGCGGCGGCCCGGGCTGCCCACGGCCAGCGGCTCCCCAGGCTGCAGGGTGGGCCTGAAACGTCACCAGAAGCCGGGACAAACCCACAGCAGGAGAGCGGTTCCTGCTGTGCCCCTGGCGGACACGCAGGGGCAGAGGAGGAAGCAGGGCGGCAGGACGCGGTCCCACCCTGCCGTGCACAGGCCCGGCGGCCCCGCTGCCGACAGCGCTGTGCACCGCGGCCACCTCAGCGCGGCCCGACGCGCACGCCCTGCCGGTACGACGGCAGGACGTGGAAGCAACGTTGACACAGCAAATGGAAGCAGCAGCCTCAGCCCTTGTTTACTAGCTTTAAACTCTACTCCTTTTAATGTGTTTTATGAACATGTCATTTTTAATAATAATAACTAGCGTGTCTGTGAGTTTCAAAGCAGGAACAGCTAACTAAAAACATTGTCTCAGTAGAGCAAGCAGACTGTCAATCTCTTGCTAAAGAAGAAAACAGTAGAAGATGACAAATAATTATGTCTAGAGCACTGCTACTGTACTTTATGTATTAAAATTCCAGTGACAATTAAACTTATTC